>NC_092803.1:147449322-147710242 GCF_040954645.1 Diabrotica undecimpunctata
TTTTTTAAAAAAACAGAATTTATTAGAGCTAAAACGACTAATTACAATAAAATCAGATTCTAAACTGAATAAAATATTAGTTAAAATAAAACATATATACAGTTGCAATTATACAATTCACAATATTACGAAACATAGCGTCAGCACTCCTAAGTTCAATGTCTTTGACCATGTCAGCACTCCTAAGTCCATGGCCTGAATAAACCCATAGGCGTCGCTCTATAACTCCTCTTCCTCTAGATTAAAGCTCCTTGTGGGAGGTGAATTTTCGAACTGGAATCATCTGGGTCCTGTATGTTTGACATTCTTATGTCTTCCTTTCTTTTGGTTTCTTTTCTTGTTCTTGTCTTTATTTTCTTATAGATAATGTAGATGATTATTACAACGATGGCAAGATATAATATGATCGTCCAAATGCTGGGAATGTGGTAATTTTATCTTTGTTCCATGATGGGTATAATTCTGTTTGTGGGATTTTTTTCAAATTTTAAATTCTTCAAAGTTATTTTGTAGACGGCTTGGACATTGGACAATTTTACCGTGGGTGCAGATGTCGTTGAGAGGTATTATTGTATTTTTATTTTTTAGCAAATTCTTGTATTAGGTATTATTATTGCAAATTCTGACTCAATTTGTGTGGGTATAGGTAATAAATAGTAGAGATCAAAGATGTTCTCAAAATTGATAGGAATTGTCAGAAAATATTGAATTTGGTTTTCCTCTATTTTACAGGTGATTTCCAGAATGGATTCAAAATCTAAAATATTTTCGTGTTTTAATTCAAATGGTAATTGTGTTTTGTAAAATAAAGAGATTCTTTGTAACTCTCGAAATAGATCACTAGATTTAATAATACTAAGGTGTAAGGTTTTGAGCTTACAAAAAGTAATAGGATTTTCTACAGTCTCCATTATATCAAGTATGGAATTATATGTGATAATGAGTTCATTGAACATGTCTTTTAGATAAATAATGTTCTCAAATTTGGTTTGAAAATCGACAATGTCTTTTATTTAAAAAATCTTTGTTTTAAGGATTATTTCATTTGTTTGAATATCTTGAATGGTTTTATTGAAGTTATCTATGATTTGTTGACTAAGAGAATATTGATTAAGTATCTGATGTTCTAATTTTAGTTGATTAGTTTTCAAATGTTCTAGTATTAAATTTATCTTCTCGCCATCTTCGGCGTCTAAATTACCTTTGATTGAAATATTTAGACCGCTAAACTTTTCTTGTATGCTATTTTTGATATATTGAATAATATTAACGTAGTTGTACGTCTCTAATCTAAAGAATTCGCTGTTAGAAATGTTATTTTTAAGATACTCAAATTGCTTGTTCAGGTTGTCATATTCAGTTATAAGTGGTTTTAAATTATAAAAATGTACAAATGTATGAATAGATTTTTGGAGTTTTGCGGTTCCTAATTTTATAGGTAGAATGCCTAAGTTGTGGGTGATATCGTTTATTTCGGCTGTTGTATGTCCGATTGTGACGAACCTGAAAAAATATAAGTTTTCCGTTTAGGTCCTTTTACATTTGAAAGGTGAATGTTTTCGGTAGTATTTTTATACCGCTTAATGAGCTGTTTTCTCAAATTTATTAATGGATTTAATATTTTCTTTTTGATATTTATTTTTAGTTTTTCCTTTTATTTGTCTGTTTCGCACAAATACTTCGGTAGGAATTTCTTTTGGTAATTCCTCGCTATTTTAAGTTCTTTTTCTAACAACATTGATTCAAAATGGCTTCCAACAAAAAATCAAAACGGCAACAGCTTTCATTGATCTAACTTGCGCTTACGACACGGTATGGAAGGAAGGCCTACTACTTCATTTGTGTCAGGTGAATAACCTAGTAAATAAAATGCAGTGCAACGAATTATTTCAAATTAGCGTTAATGGGAAAACTAGTAAATTCAAAAGTTTACAAAATGGCTTACCCCAAGGATCGATTCTATAGCTGCTCTTGTTTAACATTTACACCTCAGACACTTATATTGCAATCTTACGCAAATTTGTTTATGCAGATGATATAGCATTAGATATACAAACAAGAAACGTCGAGAACGTCCAAGCTATTCTAGAAGGTTGCCTAAATATTATTATCATATATTTTAAAAAATGGTTTTCAACCAAATCCTAAAAAAACGAAAGTTACTACTTTCCATCTAAATTGTCGTGAAGTAAACCACAGATTAAACATAGAATGCGAAAAAGTTATCCTAAAACATAACCCAAACCCAAAAAATCTCGGGGTAATACTAGATAGTACTCTAACTTTCAAGCAAGACCTACATAAATCGGCAGCTAAAATAAAAACTCGCAACATCAGCAACGCAATCATTCTCAAGCTGGAAAACACTTCTTGGGGAGCCAATGTAGATACAATCAGGACAAGCGCCCTTGTATTAGTCTATTTAACAGCCAAATATTGTGCTCCAGTCTGGCTAAACAGTCACCATACTAACTTTCTAGATAAATAATTAAATCAAACCATAAGATATTTTACGGGGATCATAAAGAGTACGCCAACTCAATTTCTTGCGGTTTTAAGCAGCTTTGCACCACCCAAAGCACGACGGTTAGCTGCCCTTTAAGCTTAGTACCAGAAATGTTAGAAGCATCCATAACTGCTAATAAATACCGACATTGATTAGCTAAATCAGGGCCAACTGCGGATGAAATCTCGAAACCCATTAACAAGAACAGCTAACAATGTTCCAAACAATTTCACAATTAATGAGCATTGGATAGGTGAATGGAACGAAGAAGTGGACAACGCACATCTAATAGAAAATCCCATAGTCAAACCCAACCATTTCTCTCTTCCACGCCGAGTATAATGTAATCTGAACCGAATCAGAGTAGGTCATGGAGTATGCAAAGAATTGCTTAACCAATGTAGCATTGCAGACAGCTAGGTAACAAATGCAATGCTGCTGAACAAACAGTCCACCACTTCATCCAAGAATGTACACCCACACGATTCGAAGGTAGTTTGAACGAAATCCATAAACTAACTCCTGAGGCAATGGAATGGATCAACGGTAGCAATATCCGGCTTTAATGTTTTCCCCTGTTTAATTATAATGTATTGTTATTATTTTATACATATACATATAGCTATACATATATTCTAAGTATAAATATATATATATATATATATATATATATTTATATATATATATATATATATATATATATATATATATATATATATATATATTAAATAATTAAGTAATCATTCGGGTAAAAAAATATTGTCTATTAAAAAAATATACAAACATTTTAAAATTACATTTTCTTGCATATCTAAATTTAAAATCACTTTCCTCTTCAGTATTAATTAATAATTTTGATTTTCCCTATCTACCACTTAATATTTAATAAGATTATTGATTAATGATATCACAAAGCATAACCTTTAATGAAGAATTTTTTTTTTTCATGAAATTATTAATAAAGAAATTTTCCATTTTTTGCCAACTTTTTCAGACATGAAACGGAAAACTTAAACATAACTCTTTGTAAAGACAATGAAGTCGATTTTACTAAAGTAACAAGACATTTACTCAACACAGACACTACACATTACTCCTCTGAGTTAGTGATAAGTTATAGTCTAAAAAAATCAATATGAAATTGACCGGCCAGTTGGTTGTGAAAACCAGTGCCAATAAAACACAAAACACACACACACACACACACACACACGCACACACACACACACACACACACACACACACACACACACACACACACACACACACACACACACACACACACACACACACACACACACACACACACACACACACACACACACACACAAAACGAGTATAAATATTACGTCACATAGATATTATGTCAAATCTGTGTCACTATCGCTGTCGTCTCTTAAATTGATGATAATATTTTGTATATTATATTATGTAGGAAAATATGAATTTTCAGCTTTCATGATATGTGAGACTGCATTTTTCCAACTATTCGCATCAATGTTGAGTACTTCCCTTTCAATTAGATGCAGGACAGATGGAATTAAATGTGGCGCAGTATTATTTCTTCGAACTTTTGACTTAGGTTGATGCCACATATATTCGATTGGGTTAAATACACAGGCGGAAGTCTTAAAATCATATGACCCATATTTTCGGCATAATTATCATAAAAGTATTATTTTTTCAATGTCCTGTTCTTTATTAAAATGTCCAATAAATCATCTTAGTATTATTTATGTGAAAATAAATATCTTTGTCATATAAGTAAATCTGTATTGTTATTTTCGTATCGCTTGAACTGGGAATTTTATTTAATTGCCTGATATGATATGTTGCATTGTCCATAACTATAACACTATTAGGGTGGATGTTGGGTATTAACTTATTTTTAAGCCGGTCTTTAAATATATCTGAAGTTTTGTTGTCATGGTAATCGAGACAAGAATCACTGATGTTTTTAGCTGATAGAGATAAGGCATTTGGAACCCATCTATTGACTGATCCAGCAAGGAATATTGTTATTCTTTTTCCTTTATTAGAATGCGCTTTTGTTGAACAAGATTGACTATTATCTACCCAATCTTTAGATGGCATATCGTGAGAATCAAACCACGTTTAATCTAAATAAATAATAAGTCGATTCTCTCGACGATTCTGTTTAATTTTGTTTAAATATTTCGTTCGCAATATCCGTAAACGATAGGATTCCATAAGTACCTGTCTTTTATCTACTCTTTTATATTTAAGCCCTATAGGTTGCAAACACTTCCAAACAGTTGTTCTACTGCACTTAATTTCAGTATTGTCGACGTGAAGCCTGTCAACTAATATATCTAGTGTGGGTACAATTTGTTGTTCATACAAGGCATACACTTTGTGACGAATAAGATCTTGATCTGCACGATCGAGCTTCCGAGAAATACTGTCATCCCGTCTTGTTAATCTTGGTATAATAGGATTACTTACAATTTTTCTGACTGTGGATAATGGTTTTTTAGTCAAAGTTGCCGTTTCATGTAAGGCTTCATTACTGTCCATGTTTTTTTTGACAAGAGTTTGAGTTCAATAATTTGTTTTGCATCAGTAGATAAATGAATTCGTTGGCAGTGTTCTGACTCTAATACTTGAATGAGATCACCTCCTTGTCGATTTGGTTAAGGTTCATTAACTGGAGAAATTGCCCTATTATACTTATATTAATTTTTTGCACAAACTGAACACTCAAACGACTTTACAACCAATTCCATCGAAAGCAGACTTTAGTGAAGTCTGCTTTCGATGGAGTATGTCACGGTTCGTAGACTTACTACGGTTGCCTCTTCCGCCTAACCAATGAACATTAAGCCCGAAACTGTACTCTCGTGACGTAATTCTTCCCCTTCAACCAATCAACACTGCAATCGACCTGCCCCCTACATTCAGTTTCAATCGTGAATAAATGGGTTTTGTATTCTTGTGTACTCTGGTGACGTAACTCAAGCATCCCCACCCCAGTAGTAAGTCTACGAACCGTGGGAGTATGTATAGTTTCTTATTAATCACCCTGTATAAAAATTAAATAGTCTAATTTAATCCTACATTTATATAACAAAATCATCGACTTTTGATATTGAAAAATTTATAACTAGCATCAAACAGATAAAAAAACGGATTTTACACTAACAGTGCTGTATCAATGGAATCAATATTTTACTAAAAATGAATATTAAAGCTTAATTGAAAATCCGTGTAATAATACATGCGATTAACATTTATATTTTATGTTTTTAGCGACAATCCTCTCCATTACTGATGGTATGTGTGTCGCATGGAGTGCCCCTATGGTGCCCTATTTTATTAGCGAACAAAGTCATATAAAAATGTCCCAGGAACAGGCTGAATGGATCGAAACTTGTTTCCTCATTGGCGTAGTGTGCGCCATTCCCATAACCGCGTACGTCACGAACAAACTTGGAAGAAAAAAATGTCTAATTTTGGCTAGTACTGTCCTCATGATCTGCTGGATTGCCATAGCGCTCGTTACTAAGAAGGAATATATTTACGCTGCAAGAGTATTCACTGGTATGGGAATTAATCTGGGATTTGTTTCGGTGCCAATCTATATAGGAGAAATTGCTCAAAAGGAAATTAGAGGATTCCTTACAAGTTTGATGCAGATTATGGTGATAATAGGTAATTGGATCAATAATTTTATTTAAGATCATAGTGACCAAAAATGTTTTAATAATTTTAGTTACTTTTTACTATATTTTTAGGTTGTCTAAATGTTTCACATTTTAACGGTTGAATAATATGAGGTTGGCAGTTCTGATAAACGGATAGCTGTTCGTTTTTGTATAGATAAATAGCCCTACTTTTCAGTATTTATTAGACCAGTTTTGAGGTCGATGTGAGAGCGGCATTCTGATTTTTGTAGAAAAAGTTGTATGACAACTTAAGTAAATAACATTGGACTCTCTCTCAAATAGGTCGGTAATATTAATAAAAAAATTAAAATATTTAAAAATTATTAAAAACATCACTTAGAACCTTAAAAATAGTTCGCCTAGAAAATCTTTATAATGTAGTAAAAAGTCCATCAAATTTCCTTAAAATTGATTTAATAGATTTCACATAATATTTTGCCATCTAAATTTTTTTTAATTGAATTTTCCAATCCAATCCAATGTCCAAATTCGATATACTCTTCTTTTAAAAGAAAAAAAGTTGAATTAGTGGTTCGTAAGATACAACCGGTCAAAGTTGACTGTCATTTGCGACGAAGGTATAAACAATATTGGGTAATCTTTGAACCATTACCTTAATCTTTCGGAGCTGTCTCGACAAAAATTTTCATGTCTTCAACATATTCATAACATATTATAATAATCAAACCAGTCAGTATCTTCTTCTTCAAGTGCCATCTCCGCGGCGGAGGTCGGCAATCATAGCATAGCTATTCGGACTTTTTTTGAGACTGCTGCTCTGAAAAGTTCTTCTCCCTAAACTTCTCTTTAATTGGAGCTTTCCCTGCATAATCAGTTGGAGCAAGGTGTATATCTCTCCAGTCCGATATATTCCAATTTTCTTGTTTTAATTGTATTAATTGTATTGCATCTAGCGAATGAAAAATACTAAAAAAACGAGGTTGGCGAAAATTGAATTTCATAGTTTAAAATCGATATACGTAAAAAAATGTATTTTTTTCTTTTTTTTTTTAATCCGATATAACTTGAAAAGAGACCTAAATACCGCTTACCAAATCTCAAAGATGCTTAAGTTTTGCTATGTGGGGTAGACTTTTTTTAGAAAAAATTACCAAACGTGTACCTTTTATCGCTCTAAATACAAATATTCTCAAACTAGGTAGTACAAATAAATGACAGACTTTTCTGGTCATCATAAGGTCAACGGTAAAGTACAATCTTTACAAACCTTAAAAATTATATATTAGTCCAGTCGTCAGACAGTTGACCCCCAAAAATTATACGAACAAGCTGAATTTTCCCGAGAATATTAATTTTGGGAATACAAAAAAGATGCAAAAAATTTTACCACTTTTACCCCCGGGCTTCCCCCTAAAACCTCTAATGCAGGTGGGTAAAACCGCAAAAAAAATCGATTTACCAACAATCCGTACGCCGTAGAACAAATTGTTTCAAGTAAAAAATGTTACAGTTACGCGAAATCAATGTTCAATAAAGTTTGTAGCAGCTCGACGGTAAAAATTCGATATATTTTGATCCAAGTGTCCTATCGACAAAAATCAAGATGCGTTTTGAAGGTTGAGAATCCAGCTTTTGTATGCAGTTTTTGTATTTTGCCGCTAATAAACTCAGTTTTTAATAAGGTGTTAAATAACTAAATGTAGCGCGATTTTTGCCATTTTTTAAGATTCTCGTAAGATCAATAAAATTGATTACTTTCATAGACTAGTCGTAGTCAAATTTTTATTTTTAAAAATAAATATTTAAAATCTATGACATGAAATTTCAATTTTGAGTTGTGGCAACAAATATGGGGCATTTGAAATATGAATAAAAAACGCAGAACTTAATGTTTCACATTACAAACGATTACACGTCACGGGAAATGCCTTCAAGAAATCTATTTTGGGTGTAGTTTATAGCAGAAGTTTTTTTTTTGTTTTTAAAAAACGTACTAGTGTATTTGAAAAAAAAAAGTTTTAAACGTTTTAGATTGTTTGTTATGTGAAAGTTTAAATCCAGCGTTTTTTAAGCATATTTCAAATACCTCACATTTGTTGCCAAAACGTAAAACTAAAATTTCGTGCTATAGATTTTGAAGGTTAGGCTCTAATTATCGAAACTTCATACTGGCCAGTCAATGAAAGGGATAGATTGTATTTATATCATGATAATCATAAAAAATGGCAAAAATCTCGCCACGTTTGTTTATTTAACACATTTATAAAATCTGAGTTATTTGGGACAAAATACAAAAATTTCATACGAAAACTAACCTCTTTACTTTTAAAACGCATCTTGACTTTTGTGAATAGAACACTTGAATCAAAAGATATCGAATTTTTACCGTCGAGCTAATACAAATTTTACGGAACATTGATTTCGCACGCGTAACTGACATCCAAAATCTACGGCCGTTTCAAGCGATGTTTGTGAGAGAACGGTTCATTCTATACAAAAATTGCTAATAAACATTTTTGTTTAAAATTATCTTAGCTACATTTTTTATTTAAAACATTTTTTTCTACGGCGTACAGATTCTTGGTAAATCGATTTTTTGCGTGTTTACCCCCTACAAGGTGGTTTTAGGGGGAAGCCCGGGGGTGAAAGTGGTAAACTGTTTTGGATCGTTTTTGGGGTCCCAAAATAAATATTCTCAGCAAAATTCACCTTGTTCGTATGATTTTTAGAGATGCATTTTCGTACCTGACGACTGTAGTATATTTTAATACTACTAATTTAACCAAACCTTACATCAGGTATGGTACAAATAGTGCCAATATTACTTATGTTAGTTGAAATTAAAAAGGGGTGGTTTTCTATTGCATTTAAAGGTGACATTAGTATAAAAATAATATAAGCAGTACTTACATTCATGTAAAAGGTCTATTGTTAAGATGGCGTGTTTCCAGTGCTCATTTTTGCTGAAAATCCACAGACGGTACGTTAGTAAAATTAGCAAAAATGAGCATTTGAAATACGCCATCTAAATAATAGAGCTTAGAAAAATTTATTTTGTTTATAAATATTTGTATAGGCCGATATTTTTTAATTATCATCCATATATGTATAAGACCCCTGGAAAATCGCTAAGTTCTCCTTAACTTAAAGGATTATCTTTCCCTCTGTATACATACATTTTTTTCTATAATTATGTTTATTCACAATCTACATCATTAGCGAGTATTAAGTAAATGTGTTACTGGTTTTGGGCGTGAACGGGAGACACTCAACGATATCTCACCTTATTCTATTTTGGTTTAGTTTTGAATTAGGTCTTGGGGCCAGATTCTATCTAGTCTTCTTCACACACACACACACACACACACACACACACACACACACACACACACACACACACACACACACACACACACACACACACACACACACACACACACACACACACACACACACACACACACACACACACACACACACACACACACACACACACACACACACACACACACACACACACACACACACACACACACACACACACACACACACACACACACACACACACACACACACACACACACACACACACACACACACACACACACACACACACACACACACACACACACACACACACACACACACACACACACACACACACACACACACACACACACACACACACACACACACACACACACACACACACACACACACACACACACACACACACACACACACACACACACACACACACACACACACACACACACACACACACACACACACACACACACACACACACACACACACACACACACACACACACACACACACACACACACACACACACACACACACACACACACACACACACACACACACACACACACACATACACGCGCGCGAAGCGTTCAACTCAACCCCTAGGGACATGTGTATACCACTGCTAGTCAGTGTGATCCACATATCCGAAGATCAAACCGGTCTCGCTCCAGAAGAGCTAATCATTCTAGATCGGTACCTATCTGACCCCCAGGTTTTTCCTCCACCCCTTCACTACGTCTGACATACGCAGCGAAGGCTTATGAACTTGGCGTCGGGCGATTTGGATAATAAACAACACCCTCCGTATCTACATGGTTGTGGTTAGGCCACCTAAAATTAAGGGGTAGCTAGAAGCTTTTCTCCCTATTTACTTTACTGAATTTAATTTGGTATTAGCATTGCATTGGACTGGAGTCCCTAAAAGAGTGTGTGCCCTGCACGGAGAGACATCAACCTAGGTTGGTGCCCCTCCGCACAGGGAAAGTGTGCGTTCGGTCACTCAGCTGCCGATTTGGCAAAAATTAATTTGTTCTCCTCGCCAGCTGGGCACCCGACTGGTCTGGCCACCAAGCCCATGCTTGTCGCACATGGCCTCGATGCTCAGAAATTCGCGTGCTGGTCTCCCAAATAGACCTGCCTTAAGGGCCTTAGCCAAAAAGTTTGGCTGTACAAAGAAAACTTATGGTTTTCTTTGTACTAATATCGCATGTGTTTATGTATGTGCGACGGGATCAGTGTCGCGCATATTGTGGTTGAAGACCCGGAAAACTATGAATAGTTACTAAGCTATTCCCTGCCACTATAATTCGTTCGCGGTGTTAGAAGGTATTTTCCCGACTATTTTATACTAATATTAAAACTAAAACTAAGATATTTTTTTTGGTGAGAATTTTTTTTCCTACTTCTAACCCGCGTTGCCTCTGACTAATCTGTGCCTATCTCAGTCTTTGTGTCCTTATCCTATTGGGACATATCCAGCTATTTGTTGTTTAGGCCGTCTATGTGCCGTCCTGATATTTTCGTCATAATCCGTTAGCTCTGTCAGCTTTCTGTTGGGGTGGTTTCTTATCTCATTGAAGATCTCATGTGCTTTTTCATTCATTGTATGTAAGATTCTTTTCTGGTTCGTGTCTCTGTATAAGTACCTTAATGGGACATATTTCGGTACATTTAATGCGTATCTAATTAGCTGATTTTGTGCTACTTGTAATTTCTTCCTGTTTGATTTACAGGTGTGCCCCCAAGCTGCTGATGCATAAGTTAACGTTGGAAGGATTATGCTATTTGCTACCCTTATTTTCGTAAAGAAATTTAATTTGCTTTTCTTGCCGATTAGCGAGGCAAGTTGTGTCTTTGTTAGCTTGGCTTTATATACTGCTTGGTTCACATGTTCAGTGAATGTGAGCTTGTGATCAAGGGTCACTCCTAGGTATTTAGCTTGATTGCTCCATTCTACGTTTTCATTGGCTAATCTTAATTCCATATTGGGTATTTGTCTTCTTTTCCTAAACATGACGGATTGTGTTTTTTCCGGGTTGAGTGCAATTTTCCACTTTATGCACCATGCGTGCAGTCGATTTAGAGATCGTTGTAAGTCTCTTGTTCTAGTCTTCTTGTGACTGGACTATTCTTAAATAGTTCCCTTACTAAGGTAAACCGACCCAATAAAGATCCAGTTAATGAGTATTTGACTTTAGACGTAAATATTAAGGAAACGAAATAATAGAGAAAATGGATTTAAAATATATTTGATAGCTTGATGTTTTCTTTATCAAAATAATTAATAAAAAAATGAAAAATCTGTTTTTTATTCGACAAACAAAATTGTTTTCACTAAAATGTAAAAAACTTCAATTCCGACGTAATGGTGATTTAATTCCAGCCTGTTTATAAAAAGAATTATCTTTTTTTTGTTTTAAACCATACAGACAGTCTTTTGTAAATATATATTTATTTCAAAGTAGGTATAAAAAATACAGAAGCATAAAAACACATTTTTTATGTAGAAAAGGCATAGAAAAACTAAATAAAATAAAACGATGTACATACATAATACAGTTTGAATCTAAAAAAAAACAACAAAAAATACTTTCAGAAGTTACTTAGCAACAGTCTTTTCAGTCAACAACAGTCAACAAACAATTTCATCTGGATCATACCAAATAATATAATCTGTCTTTGGTCATCTTCAATGATATAATATTTTTTCCACAGCTTTGATTTTGAATTTAGCTTCTGTTATTTCTTCTTCTACTGGAAACGTTTTAACTACAATAACGTAGTCACCTAGTTCCTAGTCGCCCACCTTTAAATCCATAGAATTGTTAGCTTTCTGATTTCTAGTTCTTTCACCTGTTTTTCTGCCAGAACCAACATTGCATTTTTTTCCGGTTCTACTCTTCTCTAGTACTCTCATGAAATCATCAGCAATCGTTACTACAGCTGTTAATTTTTTTGTAGCCTGTCTTTTGGACGTCTGAGATATTTTTCTGGGAAATAAAACGCCTTTTTGAATTGCGTTGGAAATTTTAGAAGAATGACAAAATAGGATTGCAGAATTTATGGGAGATTGATTTTTAAAATAGGTTCAGAAATCATGAAATATATTGCGCCATGTAGATTGGACAGGACGGAATATAGTAACATCAAGCGGCTGCATGATATGTATGGAATTTGGAATCAGTGCTACCAAAACAATTCCATTTTCACGACAAAACTCACTCAATGTCAGATATATGGCTAACATGTTCATCCAAAAATAACACGACGGGTGGCTTAATGTTTTTTCGTTTAACCACTTATTAAAATAGATTGCGACATACTCATAAAACGTTTCTCTTTTCATCAATCCACTTTCATTATATCCGATACCCCAACCTATTTGCATAGTTGGAACTAAATGTTTTGGTAGCCTCATATAGGGAAACAAAACCATTAATAGTGGGATATCTCCACTAGTGGATATTGTTGCTAATACGGTCAGATATTCTTTTTCGTCGCTAGCAGTTCTGTTACATACAGTTTTAGACCCTCTTTTAACTAACACTTGTTTGTCCCGTGGAGCCATGAAAAAGGATGTCTCGTTGCAGTTGAAGTTTCGGCTTGGCTGTAACACATCTGTGATGCCATTTTAACTGAAATAATCACATACTTCCTTGAACCAATTTCTTATCCTTTCCTCTGTGACGAAGGAACGGCTAGCTGTCAAATTTCGCGATACACGAGGTCTTACTTCCGGATGCTGGGTTAGGAAATAATACCATCTATTTCCAGAAATTCCATTCTTAAATGGATTGACTCACTTTAGATTTTTAATAAGCACTGCTACGGTGTTAATAAGCTAATCGCGTGTTACGGCAAAACCCGCTTCAGCCAAAAACAATATCTATTTTACGATTAGTTTTTCCTCATCACTAGTTAAAACTGGTTGTCTTCCAATATTTTCATACGTCTACTTTTGTATTCTTTCATCTTTCAATGTACTTTTTGGTATATCATACATCTTGGATACTATATAGGCAGACATGCCAGTTTTCATGTCATTTAGGGTCCGATCCAGTAGCTCTTGTGAATTTTTTTTCTTTTTCATTGGCTAAGGCTTTTTAGTTCTGACCACACTTCTAGAAAAAAAATCAAATGTTAATAATTAAGTCTTTTTTGTAAATAACATGTCAGGATAAATTTGGGTTAGGGTGAAATTAGAGCACATGCGAAATATAAAATCTAATACCGCCAGAATAAAATTAAATTATTTTAATGTTTTTTTGTTATTAATTAATTGTCAAACTATATATTTTAACTTGAGTAAGTAACAAAAAAAAATAATTTTTTTTTGAACAAATTTGAGATTTTTTCAATTTTCTATCATTAGAAATAAGTACCTGAATGTCATGGTTGTAACTTTCTTTTTTGATTTTATAGAAAAAAAACTATGGGACGGAATTTGATAGTATGTTTTTGTTAATATCTTTAAAGTATATTTTTTAATAATTTTTGATATTAAAGAACAAAAATTTAAATTGAAAAAAACCACCAATATTCGTAATTACGGCCCATTGAGCCGGAATTAGATTAGCTACTAAAATTGTGCCCTAATACCGGCCTAATCTATTTTTGTAAATTCTGCTTTGTTTTGACCCAAAAACTAAAGTGTTTTATAAAAAAACACAACTATTAACCATTTCTAATGAACAAACTATTGCATGTAGGTGAAAAAATATTTTCTGTAATAATTTGCAAGCAAATATTATAACCAATGATTGAAACTTGATTATCGAACTGACTTAAACAAAAGCTAGAACATGTCACCCCACCTTTTATACATAAAAAAATGGCCTAATAAATTTCTCGCTAGGATACACACGAACCGAGTATTAAGTTTAACCAACTTACAGTTATTTACAAAAGAATTTCAATTTTTTAATAGGCCGGATTTACATCACAAATTTGTATAGGCCGTTAATAGGTAGTTTTACCTTAGCTCAATTTTTTAAGGAAATGGTACGTTCATTTTGTGACACCGTGGCTCGATGGATTTCTTTTCTGATGAAAGGAGTCTTTATACATATAAATTTTATATTAATATGTTTGTTTATCATAAGCAGTTATTAGAATATCGATGAGAAAACAATTATTTCCGTAATTGATATGATTGATGATTATTTAAACTGTCGGGTTAAGAAAATATTTAATTTTGAAATTGAAGAGTACAGGTTCATATATCTCGAATGATTTTTGTTTTAAAAACCGTCCGTGTAGAAGAGGTCTCCGGCGAAGAGAAGTGTCTGTTGAGATAGAATTCGATGTATGACCAAAAAAGAAAGCAAAAAGGTAAAACTTTTTACCGTAAATTGAAAATGTGGTCGGTCTAAAATGCAAAATCTTAACACAACATGAAGTCAAATCTACCTTTAAAGTTCAAATTGAATCAGTCGTTACAGAACACACTCTCACACAACACAACATCCAAAAGAAGATCGGCGTCTAAACAGAATTTGACACTCAATAATAGGAGATAGAAAAAGTTTTCCTATTTGCTCCAAAAATTCAGTTTTGACTAGTCACAAGTTCAGAAAAAACTAAAGAAAGAAATTGTTCTGCACAATTACCTATGAATCCCGGAGACATCTGTTAAATTTTCCGTGAAAGCATTCTTCGACATTATCCTTTAATTAAGTAGAGCTGTAAGCAATATTTGTTTAGTATTTAGTATCTAGACTTCAAGTTAGTAAATAATAACGAATTTATTAACTTTCTAGGTATAATATTGATGTACTGTATTGGACCCTTTACACAAAAATATTGCTTACAGCTGTAAGCAATATTTGTTTAGTATTTAGTATCTAGACCTCATGCTAGTAGATAATAACGAATTTATTAAATTTTTAGGTATAATATTGATGTACTGTATTGGACCCTTTACACCGTTCTATGTTCCACCATATGTAGCAGCTGGACTGCTGATGTTCAAATTGCTCATATTTTCATTCATGCCCGAAACACCGTATCTATTGTCCATGAAAAATAAAATTCCGGAAGCTAGAATGAGCCTGCAAAAGTTACGAGGAAAAAAAGATGTAGAAGATGAACTAAATGAAATACGAGAAGCTATAGAAAATGATATGAAAGACCAAAAAGGAACTTTTAAAGAAATTTTTGTAGTTAAACGTTACCGAAATGCTTTAATTATTGTTTTAATATTTGATTTTACAAAATTATGCAGTTGTTTTGAAGTTGTATTGATGAATATCCACCAGATGTTGGAGAAAGCTGGTTCTGTGTACATTCAACCTGCATCTGTGGCTATTATTTTTTCAGTATTATTACTAATTTCTTCTTTAATATCATCATTGACTATAGATAAATTTGGCCGTAAAGTTTTGTTTGGTGTTTCAAGTGTTCTTACTGCCCTTTGCTTGCTTATTTTGGGGATATTTTTGAACCTACACCAAAAAGGTTACAATGTTCAAGCTATGAACTGGATACCTGCAGCTTCGGTTATGGTATACGCTGTTGTGTTTAAATTGGGAATGGGCACTGTACCATTCGTCATATTAGGTGAAATATTTTCTACTAGAATCAAAGGACGAGGCATTGCTTTTTGTAATGGCTTTCACACCTTTACTGCCATCGGCGTCTTGCAGCTTTATTTTTTTCTAAGAAGGGCGTTTGGAATCTATATTCATTTTTATATCTTCTCGTTTCTCACTATTATAGTTACAATACTTATAATGTTCTTTGTGCCTGAAACTAAAGGAAAAAGCTTGGAAGAAATACAACAGCTATTAAGAGAGAACTCTTTTAAGAAGTCTGTAGGGAATAAAAAAGCTGTAGAACTTAGTAAACTGACAGGTGATTTTTAAAATTCATAATCTGTGAGATTTATTGGGAAATATTTTTCGTTAAAAAAGTACCCAAACTAATTGACTATATTCCGTTTGTCATTCTCTACAATAAAGAAAAGTGGAATACAAAAATAATATCCATGTCGTTAAGAGATACCAAAGATTGCTATAAATAGTCTCCTGCAATCGTTTTGAACACTATTGTAAACATATTGAAGTGGATAATGATAGTACAAATTTACGTACAAACTTATAATAACTGCCTTATTTTAGATGTAAGTAATTTTAAATATGCTCAAAGATGTTATATTCTAAATACTCTAAAATAATTTAGATTATTTATGTATTTAGGGCTAAGAGTGATATATTATTGCTCGAGAATAAAAGTTATATAAAATATGATAAAAAATCTGTATCTTTTACTTACGAAAATATTTGTGGTTTTTCAGTTTCTGAAGTTTCATTTGAGGTATTAAATCATTCCGTTTTTTAACGCAGTCAGCTTTTTATTAATTTAACCCCTTCAGTGAGTTTGTCCTACCAGAGGGATACTGTGATAAGTACCAATGCTGTATACATGTATAATATTTTGAGGAAAAAATTATATTATTCATTTTACTTGCTTTATTTGCCATACTTCTAAGATTATTATTCGTAAAAGTAACATTTTCATAATCTTTAATTATGATTTGTAATATCCCTCTGCAAGGACATTATGATATGGCGAAATAAAATTCATATAAAAATAATAAAACATACATGGTTTTAAATGAATTAATTACTATTTAAATGGGAATAAGCCACAATTAAAGGTTAAAATACGTTTATTGACGTTTCAATTTCCACTTTGGAAATCGTTCTCAAAATACAAACATTAGTAATAATAATTCATTTCCATTGCTTGTATTTTGGATGCGTATTTGTTATTTATTACCCAAAGCTCTGAAACATATGTAGCAATACTTTCTATGATACTTTTGTATATCCTAATTTTTGTGTTTCGAGTCATGTAATTATTTCAGAGTATACTATTCAGTTGACGTATTGCTGAATTACCTTGACCAATTCTAGTTGCTATTTCTTTTGTATTCCGACCATCGTTTTTAATACTTAAACCGAAATATTTATAGCCATCAGTATTTTCGATTTGTGTGCCTTTTAGTTCTAAGTACCTTTCTTCACCACACGCTACTAGATACTCTTTTTTTGATGAATTAATTGATAAACCCCACTTATATTCTTTACCCACCTATATTTTTCACAGCATGTATTGGATATCATCTTGATCTTCAAAAAGTATTACTTGGTCATCCGCAAAATCATCTTTTTTTCCAAACATCTAAAACCCCCTTCAAATATATCTTAAATAGCGAAGATGCAACGCAGCAGCCTTAGCGAAGCTCTTTGGTCACGTTTATCTTCTTTGTAGACCGCGCTCTGCACTACTTAAAGCTCCAACACAGTTGTCAAACCGGACTCGTCCATATTATAAATGTTTTCCGGTGCAAAGTAAGACTCGTCCAATATATTGGCTAATTCCCTTTGATACTTCCTGTTTGCTTAATAAAGCGCTCAAAGTCGTTCTTGGAACGTTAAGTACTTTTGCTGCTAGCTCAAACCCCATGGTTTTTTCTTGTAAGCTTTTTAAAGCTTGCTGCATATTACACTCTTTCCACTGTTGCCTTTTGTGAGGAGCCATCCCTGTAAAACAGTATGTTAATTATTAAGTAGCAAAACTGAAGGTATGTCCAATTTATTTTCTTTTTCCTATAATGAACCCCTAGTCTGTCATAGGTAACGACATAGGGTCCATCATAGGCAAATAGACAAGGCAGTAAATTTAATTATGTTACCTTTGTTTTGACCATTGTAACCTAAAAGAAAGTATAGTATTTAACAAAGAAAGTGTAGTCATTTTATATAAAACAAAAGCAACACTTAGCTAAACGTATGTTACCAGTAAAATACTACTTACCAAAAAGATTATATCAGTAACGCCAAATTTTAATTTTATTTTACAAATTTACTGTTATTTAAACTTTGCAAAAAATACTAAACTACAAACTTCGTACGCACATTGCCGGTTGCCGCCTAGTATGTAAACTATAGTAAAATTCATTAACCGATGCAGGAAGATGTAAACATTACTACGTGTAGGCCTGCAACAGGGCCGCATTTGGGATTATCTTTTTATTTAGTCAGAATATATATTATCTTATAAAATACGAAATTTATATTTTAATTTTGCAAAAGTGCTCGACAAAGAACCTGATTGTTTTAGTCGATATCCGATAATAGGAACCATTTATACAGGGCGAAAAACCCAAGAATTTATTTTTTTTGTCAACAATTTTATGTACAGAGTGCCTGCAAAAAATATAAGTTTTATTTCTAATTTTTACTATACTTAGTTGTTTGTACAATTCTAAAAAGTTTCATAATAATAATAACAAAAAAAAATACTCATTACTCAATTATGTTGAAATAAATATATATATATATATATATATATATATATATATATATATATATTTATATATATATAATTATATATAATTATATAATTATTAATATGTCGTGACTCGTCACTGTTAAATTATCTAAATCTGAAAATGTTGGGGAATGCATATGTAGGTACTATAAATATGTCATCAGAACAAAACGTAAAGTCTATAAGCTCTCATCTTTTGAAGATATACTCAGTGACATTAGAAGTGTTACACCCAGAAGGAATAATTTCTTGAACTTAATTTTTTGGCAACATGGTAGATTTACATCAAGAATGAAACGATAACGTTGTCAAGAATTTTTATTAACAAGTAATCAAAAAAAAAAATAATAATTTGTTTGGCGACCCCGTAGCTGAATACACTCCTGTATACGTCTAGGCATGAACAAAATGAGATGTTCAATGTCTGCTTGTGGCTTCTCGTTCTAAGCAACTTAAACTTCATGTATTAACTGTGCCAGAGTCTGTACAGGATGGTGCAAAGTGGACAGTCTCCTTCACATCATATCCCATACATGTTCGATAGGATTTAAATCTGGAACACGGGGCGGCCGTGGCAACACATTAACCCTAGCTTCTTGGAAAAGCCCATAGTTTGATGAGCAATATGAGGACGCACGTTGTGTTGCTGAAAAAGGACGTCTCGACGGCCGTCGAGATAAGGCAGTAAACTGGTTTGTAAGATGTCTTCAATATAACGCGCAGCTGTGATATTGCCTCGAATAAACACAAATGGTGATCGGTTACCATAAACAATAGCCCCCCAAACCATTACTCCATCTGTCCTGTATACATGCCTCTCAACAGCAAACCCGATATCTCGTCGTTCTCCATCCTACGACCATTATGGATTCCTAAACAGCATCGTGATTCATCGCTGAATGCTACATTACGCCATTCTGCTACCCAATGCTGCCGTTCTCTGCACCAATTCAAACGTTGATGACCGTGGTCCGCAGTCTAAGGAAGCACTAATCATGGGCGGAATGAAACCAGTCCAAAGGCTCGAATACGAAGGTATAGTGTACGCATACTAACAGGTTTACCTACTACTCCAAACCATTGGTCAGCAATTTGACGCGCAGTAGCAAAACGGTCTCGCAGAGCCAGTAATCTAAAGCGCCTATCTTGACGCTCTGTGGTACGCCTTGGTTGACCAGTTGGTCTTCTTCGTATTCCTCTGCCTTAGTTTGTCCACACACGACAGACACGCAAGTTACAGTACAATGACCGCTACCATCCAGTAAGTTCCACCACGTGGATTCCAACACGAGGCTACCGCTTGAACATTCTGGACTAAATTGCGACGTATTGAACAGCAAGATCAGCAATTAATAAATTATAAAAACACCATGTAAAAATCAATATTTTTCAGTCTGATTTAAATTATTATTGTTGTTACTAAAATCTTTGTCAGTCGAAATAAAAGTTTTAATTGTGAAGTTCAGTTTTTAAAAAAGTATTTTTCCCAAGAACATTCATAATTGGCGCAGTCAGTACGGAAGTGGAAGAGTCTTTATAGATCCTCGTCACTTTTAAGTGTTTGTCCACTGTTCCAAGAACCAGCCCCAGGGAAACCGTCTGCAGAGTTCACCCGAGGGAATTAGAGAATTAGAAGTTAGAAGAAGCCTTCAGGAGCAAAGGAATGCACATCGGCATCGTCTTTATCCTGTAAGCGATTTTATTATTACTTAGAATTAAGAAGATTAGATTTTGAAAGAATTTTTAATAAATCAGACTCCTCTGAGTCCTTAGATTGAATCAGAGCTAAATTAGAAGATAAATAAAACAAAGATTTGAATAGATTAACAAAGATTAAAGTAATTTAAAAAATATCTCCTCTAAGTCCTTAGATTGACTTTAGAGTCAGATTTAGACAAAATTGAATAGCTTAATAAATACTATATATTAATAAACATAGAGATTAATAGATAAAAAAAAAAGTAGATTAAGATTTATATATTTATATATTGATTATTGAAAATTACTATACCAATTTGACTATTGACTATATATTATATTGAAAATTTTTAAAATATGGCAGTTCCACAATTTGACGTTAAAAATTTATGCATTCTTCCAAATTTTGACGGAAATCCAAATGAATTACATGAATTTATTAAAGTTTCTACAATACTTCTAAACCATTATTATGACAGACTTAATGCAGCTAGTATACAAAACAAATTTTTGCTTCATGGTATTATCAGTAAATTAACAGGTAGAGCCAAAGAAGTTATATCTGTATATGGATGCGAAAGTTGGGACGAAATAAAAAACGCATTAATTCAAAATTTTGGAGACCAGAGAGACGAAAATTCGCTTACAAGGGATCTAGTAAATTTAAGACAAGGCTCAACAGAATCTATTATGCATTTTTACGAAAAAATCATGGGACTTTTAAGCTGTATTAATAATTACCTAGAATTACATACCATAAATGCCGATATTAAAAGGAGCAAACAAGAATTTTTCCGTCAACAAGCTCTTACAACATTCTTAGCAGGCCTACGAGAACCAATGGGCTCTGTTATCAGAGCAATGAGACCAGGAAGTTTAGCCACGGCAATACAGTACGTACAGGAAGAAAATAATGTTCGATATCTTCAAAAAAATCAAATAAGTCAACCTTCAACATCAGGAAGAAGTGAAAATTATCAAGAACGCCGACCTCAGAGACAGCAGATGCCTGTACAGATCCAAAAACCATTGTACCAACAGACAAATTTTGCATCTCCACGATGGCAGCAATCAATGAGACAATTCTATCCGCAGAATCAATTTCAGCAACCACATCGGCAACAAAACTTCGATCAATTTAGACAAAATTCAAACCCTCCAGCATTCAGGACCCAGAACCAGTCAAATGTATGGGCACCCAAACCTGGACAGTCAAAACAGTCTAGACCAACACCTATGAGTGGAATATCAGAAACCACAACCAGAGGCCGTCAAAATTTTACACCAAATTACCGAGCACAGCCAAAATTCACCGTAGAAGAACTTTACAATATACAATGCCACGGAGATGAGCAAGAAGAGAGTGCCAACTACAATGATTACTACGAACCTGAATACGACAATTTTCTACAAGATACATACAAAAATCAACCAACCGAATACGAAGAAAACGTAAATTTTCGAGAGGACCCACCAGAAGCAATCGGAACGTAATTGAACTTCATTCATTTCCCGACAAGAAGGAGCTACCCTACATCGAAATCTCTAAGCCTTCTTTACGACTTTTAATCGATACAGGATCCACAAAGTCATTTCTTAACCCAGAAATAGCTTCTTCATATTTTCCAAGTTACATAAAACATGAACCCTTTGTCGTCACATCAATTTTTCAAAACTATTCCCAAAAATATTGTGCCGAAATCCCATCATTTTCAGAATTTAATTCTGACAGCAAAATGAAATTTTACCTCTTTAAGTTTCACAAAACTTTCGATGGTCTTATTGGCCTCGACAATCTAAAACTCTTCGAAGCCCAATTAAACTTCCCTAAATCGCTTCTAGTTACAAAAGATTCTACAATCCCCATTAAATATTACGAAACAAATAAAACACAATTTTATTCCATTCATTTGGAAGCAAATTCTATTAGCCAAGTGAAAATTCCTGTCAAAGAAGAAAAAGGAACCATCATTATTCCTACCCAAAAAGTACAAGGCGTCGTAGTACGAGAAGCCCTTACTAACGCCGAGAACCACCTCGCCTGGACCGAAATTGCCAACTTCACGTCAGAACCCATTCATCTTTCTCTTATGGAACCACTCGAAAGCAATAAAATAGACATTCAAGATTTCCATATATATTCCATGGAAACAACCTCCGGACCAGACTACAGACAAGATATCGACGACTTAATTAAAACCGAACATCTTAACGAAGAAGAAGAGGAACAAGTTCGCCACCTATGCCGAAAATTCTCCGATATATTTCACCAACCAGACACTCCTCTCAGCTTTACTAACGAAGTTAAACACCACATCAGAACCAAGGATGAAGAGCCTGTATATACGAAATCATACCGGTATCCGTATGTGCACAAGGAAGAAGTAAAGAAACAAATCTCTTCAATGTTAGAGCAAGGGATCATTCGACCAAGTCAATCGCCATGGTCCTCGCCTATTTGGGTCGTGGCAAAGAAACCAGATTCATCCGGTAAAATAAAGTGGAGAATAGTAGTAGATTATAGAAAGGTCAACGAGAAGACAATTGATGACCGATACAGAATTCCTCACATTAGCGATATTTTGGACAAATTGGGAAGATGTCAATATTTTACGACCCTCGACTTAGCAAGCGGATTTCACCAAATCGAGATGGCTGAAGAAGACATTCCCAAAACAGCATTTAATGTGGAAAATGGACACTATGAATATTTAAGAATGCCTTTTGGACTTAAGAACGCTCCGTCCACGTTCCAACGTATGATGGACAACGTATTGAAAGGACTTCAAGGAGAAATATGCCTCGTCTATATGGACGACGTAATAGTATATTCAACATCACTACAGGAACACATAGTAAATCTCACAAAAGTATTTCAACGACTAAGAGAAGCCCGACTAAAAATCCAAGTCGACAAATGCGAATTCTTAAAAAAACAAGTTAATTTTCTAGGACACGTAGTCACACAAGAAGGCATAAAACCGAATCCAGCGAAAATTGAAGCAATAGAAAAATACCCAATACCGAAAACAGCAAAAGAAATAAGAGGATTTCTTGGACTACTGGGATATTACAGAAAGTTTATTCGAGACTTCGCAAAAATCACGAAACCTCTAACAAGATGCCTGAAAAAAGATGCAAAAATCGAACATACGCCCGAATTCGTAGAATGCTTTGAAACATGCAGGAAATTATTAATGAATGAGCCGTTATTGCAATATCCAGATTTTTCCAAACCGTTTAACCTCACAACAGATGCCAGTAACTTCGCTATCGGTGCAGTACTTTCTCAAGGACCAGTTGGCAGTGATAAACCAATTGCCTTTGCTTCCAGGACACTAAATGAAACCGAAACCAAGTACTCCACAATAGAAAAGGAAATGTTAGCAATGGTGTGGGCAACTAAGTATTTTCGACCTTACCTATTTGGAAGAAAATTTAAAATACTCTCAGACCACCGCCCTTTGCAATATCTATTCTCCCTAAAAGAACCCAACTCTAAACTAGTACGTTGGAGATTAAAATTAGAAGAATTTGACTACGAAGTAATTTACAAAAAAGGCAAAGCTAATACAAATGCGGACGCACTGTCTCGAATCGAAATACACACAAAGGAAACTAAGGACATCGATTCACAAATTAAGGAAGTCTTTGATGATTTAGTAGACATGGAAGACGATGGATGGTCAACGACTAATAATCCAGATGCAGATCGAATAATCGACGAGATTGTAGAAGAAAAAGCAACAGAATTAATTCCAGAAAACATCCCAGAAGATACTGTTGAAAACGAAGATCAAAACATCCCAGAAGGCACTGTCGAAAACGAAGATCAAAACATGGACGAAGACGGAAATGAAACAATACATACAGCAGTAGAAAACCCAATTCTTGGTATACCTATTTCGGAAAAACCACTTAACTTCTACAATAACCAAATTATAGTCAAAATCGTCAACTACAATCCACGACCTCCAGCAATTATACAAACCTTTCCGAATAAAAGACGTTATCATATCCAGCTGTCGAAAGATCAGTTAAAAGCTGATACCATAAAAATTTTTAAGGAACACCTCAACCCGAAAAAGAAGTATGCAATTTTATTTGAAGCAGAAGAAGAAATTTTTGCAGAAATTTGCGAAATTATCAGGAAAACTTTTAAACACAACGCATATGACTTAGTAAAGTGCAATCTTTTATTGGAAGATGTTAACCTAGAAGAACAACAAAAAGAGATTATAAAAAACTATCACGAAGGAAAAACGAACCATAGAGGAATAGTTGAAACAGAAAGTCAAATAAGGAAACGATATTACTGGCCTAATATGAAGAAGGACATAGAAGATATCATAAACTTTTGCGATATATGTCAAGAAAATAAATACGACAGACTTCCTCCCAAACCAAAATTTATGGTTACACCAACTCCCACTAAACCACTGGAAATAGTTCACATTGATTTATTCCAGGCTGATGGACAGAAGTTTCTAACCATAATAGACGCATTTTCGAAGTATGGGCAAGCCTACCCAATAAATGGAGGAAATGCAATCAATGTACTCAACGCCCTATTGATTTTTATAACACATCATGGACTCCCAACAATGATAGTAGCCGATAATGGTACGGAATTTAAAAATGGAGTAATACAAGAATTTGTAGACTCTCATAAAATCTCAATCCACTATACAACACCAGAGAATCCGCAATCCAACGGGATGATTGAGAGATTTCATTCTACGTTAATCGAACATCTTCGAATCCTAAGGAACACCAAAGCAAAGCTCTCGATTAAAGAACAAATGCTATACGCTATAATTGGGTACAATAATTCCATACATTCAGCAACGAAGTTAAGACCCATCGACATATTAAACGGACATATCGACGCAAAAGATCCCTTTGACGTTGACATACAGAAAGTAATACTGAACAATTATATCCAAAATCATAGAGAGATAACAAAGGAATTATACAAGGAAGTAAACCAGCAAATACAAGAGAATAAAAATAAAGTCATTGAAAATAGAAATAAATCGAGACAAGACCCTATTACGTATAAACCAAGTACAAAAATCTACACACGGAAAACAGTTACCAGAAATAAATTACTTCCGCGATATTCCGCAAAACATATAAAAAGAAATAACGAAGTGACTGTAAAAACATCAAAAACTACAGTTCACAAGAAAAACATAAAACACCAACCTAAATCAAAAACTAATTCTGAACCTTCCCCACAGGATCACCCTGACGACGGGAGAGGAAGTGAAGATCAAGGACCTGAAAGACAACCCAGGAATAATTCCCCTCAACCTGGGACAAGCAAAGATTCATACTAGTACACACGATTTTATACACCTTTTCAAACTACTACCAATAAAGGAAGAATTAGACAGAATTGAAACCCAGTACGTTGCAGTGACCACAGCAATTCAAAATGGACTTAGCCATCCGTATTTTAGCAGTTTACAAAATTTCGACCAAGCTCTTAGATATCAATTAAAATCAGCTCAAGAAAAATTCTCAACAATTTACCCCTATAGCAGAACAGAAAGAGGGTTAATTAATGGAATAGGAAGCATTATCAAAGCAATTTCTGGAAATCTAGATCAAGATGACGCAGAAAAATACAACAATGCTATAGAAACCTTACAGACGAATCAGGAAAATCTTATAAATCATCTTAATCGTCACATTAGCTTGAATAAGAAGATTATAAAAGAGTTCAACGAAACTATCACATTACTAACACATAACCAAGAAATAATAGCAGAAGAAGTAAATAATATCAGCACGAATCTCAATACATTCATTTTTGACTTCAATCATTATTTGCAAGCAAGGAATGTTCTGGACCAATTAAATTTGACCCTTCAAATTATACTTCAGTTACTTAATGACTTAGAAGAAGCCATTACCTTTTCTCGTGTAAACACTCTCCATAACAGTGTGATCAAGAAAGACGAAATAAAATGGATCATCAATAAAATGCTGGAACACCACAAGGCAGACCAACTTGTGTACATCGAAGAAGAGGACATCCTAAAGTACTACGACATCATCAAAGTAGATGCCTATTATTCAAACCGTACTATTATATTTATCCTTCATTTTCCTGTCCTACACCCTGATTCCTTTACTTATTATCATTTATTTCCTATACCTACCGCAAATTCTACTACAATCATTCCTCCGGAACCATATCTCCTCATAAACGAAAAATCCTTTCAATATTTGGAAGAACCATGTGCCCGAATCGACACAAGATATCTTTGCCAAGAGGAAACAATACTAGAAGCAACGAAAACTGATGATTGTATCAAACAAATCCTGCAGTTGAGCACCCAAGAAGCTTCTTGCCAATACACCCCCGTCCAAACTCGAGATGTCATCATTCAAAGATTATCAGACGCCCACTATATAGGAATATTTCCCGAATCAACCAAAATTACAACTCGATGTTCTACAACAAAAATTTTGGGCCTAAAAGGAACTTATCTCATCAATCTTCCGCCAAGATGCGAATTCAAAACCCCAATCCAGAGTTACATAAATTCAAGGACAACCATCCCAGAGCAACCGCTAATGCTTCCCAAAATAAGGACCATAGATATTCAAACAGCGATTAAATTCAAACCATTAAGGATAGATCACATCCCCTTAGACAAACTGCATGAACTCTCTAAGGAAGAGGAACATCTAGAGACAATTAACCCGAAATTATGGAACCATAGCCATAACCATTTTTGGATGACTCCTTTATATATCTTTATTACAATAATCTGCCTCTATATATGTTACAGGTATAAAACAAACAACAAAAAACCCAACTCTAGCGACGAAACTCCAGAAGAGGCCAACTCAACAGTTCTGTTCGTCCCTCACAAAACTTCTTCAGGGGATGGAGTAGTTACAGTACAATGACCGCTACCATCCAGTAAGTTCCACCACGTGGATTCCAACACGAGGCTACCGCTTGAACATTCTGGACTAAATTGCGACGTATTGAACAGCAAGATCAGCAATTAATAAATTATAAAAACACCATGTAAAAATCAATATTTTTCAGTCTGATTTAAATTATTATTGTTGTTACTAAAATCTTTGTCAGTCGAAATAAAAGTTTTAATTGTGAAGTTCAGTTTTTAAAAAAGTATTTTTCCCAAGAACATTCATAATTCGCATAGCCGTCATTGCCGTACAATTAACACGACGGCCAATTTCGCGATACGACAAACCCATATCTTTATACACAATAATTCTACCCCTGTCAAAATCGCTAAAATGGTGGTAATTATGGTTTATTCGAACTCGAGGCATTGCTTACACTGAATACAATTAGACTCAGGAACAATAACTAAAAATTTCTATACGAACCGGTTTTCACAGGTCGGTCTCTCACAAAAAAAATTAGAAGATAAAACTTTATTTTTACAAAAAGTAGAGATAAACGATTGTTATTGTTATCATAGCATGTTTTAAATATAGTCATTCTGTTGCCAAAAAATTAAGTTCAAGAAATTACTCCTTCTGGGTGTAACACTTCTAATGCCACTGAGTATATTTTCTTCGCCACATCACAATGTCGTCTCTATCTAGTAAAAGAGCGTTTCTTCCCCTACGTTTGTATTGAAAATTAAGTTTTTCAATATACGGTAAAATGTGATTTTCGAAAAATTTTGCAAATCAGGGTCATAGTTCACCTTCTTTAAAACCTTATCAACGGTGGGTATTTCGTTGCTCATAAAAAAATTATGTACCAGTCTTCTAATTTTGGCATTTTTGTCAAAATCATCAATTTTGTCAAACTTCTTTTTCCGGGACAGATATACTTTTGGTCCAGCGAATTGATGATTCGTTTTGTATTCCTTTATCACCGTAAACACACTTCTATCACAAACTCCAACTTTATTAGCCACTTTTTTCACAATATCTTCAACCACTAACCCAGGATTTTCTTGTCTTTCACATTTAAAAAGATTTCTTTAACTTC
Organism: Diabrotica undecimpunctata; assembly: GCF_040954645.1. NCBI lineage: Eukaryota > Metazoa > Arthropoda > Insecta > Coleoptera > Chrysomelidae > Diabrotica > Diabrotica undecimpunctata. The sequence goes on from NC_092803.1 coordinate 147,477,836, forward strand.
AACGCTAAGAGGGCTTCTTTTACTTCGTTTTCGAGGAGGACTCCATGTATTTTCAACCAATTCATCAGCAGAATCAGTGGATGACATTTTTGTGGTTATTGGTGGTTATTGTTACAGTAATCACAATTACGTATAAATAGGGTCGTTATACAAATAAAAATATATACTTAAATAGTTTTAAATCGCACAACAAATAATTGCTAATTCAACATTAACAGCATAAAAATAATTGATTGTCCTTTGACCATCAAGATGACTAAAAATATACTCACAAATCGATTCAAATTACAAAATTTCAATACCGAAATATAATACCTACTTAAATCGTGTCCGAACCTGTATGAGTTCCGACGACGTCGGCAGTAACGAAATAAAGATGGACATTTCAGTTAGTTTTTAAATATTCTTGAAGAACTGTTACTTGCATGTATGCATAAAATATTCATTAATTTTATGAATCGGATTATTTTTTTGCTTACTGTGTATTCAGTAATAAAAATAATTTATATACTATGCAATAAACACTAATAGTTGAGAAAATAAAAAAATTAATAAAGTGTCATAATTATACTGTTACTTATCGGAACAAGTAGACTCATTTGGAACATCTTTAACAATCATCTGTTAAATTTATCTTTGTTTATACGCCCTGCATCGCTTAATAAAAGTAGGTATAGTACTACAACTACTGGTAGTTGCCAGTGTATGTAAACGCGCGCTACTTGAAGTTACAGCTGATGTCCGTCATAGTCCGTGTCCGCCATAGTCCGTCATGAAATGCTATGAAAAATGAACACGAACAAAATTATCTAAAAGTTTTGGTTTAAATATTCTAATATTTTTATATTTTTAAGAATCTCAAAATATGTATTTAGAGCAAACATGTTCATTCAACGAAACTTGAGGTATAATATACTAATTTTACGGAGGTTGATATTGCCCATAAAACTGAGAAGAGAAATGCATACATACTAAGAAAAACATACTAAGAAGAAGTAAATAAAAACGTTTTCCTCTATTGTCCAAATGAGCTAAAACATAAAGTCAAAACGCTCATGACCAACGATGGTTGGTCATGAGGCTTTATACAAAAATTTATTTACGTCAAACTTGTAAATCTCTATGCTAAATTTTTGACCACTGTTCTTATATTTAGCCCTTGTATTCGAAATCGTGTTTGTTATACATCCTTATCAGATCTATCTGTTTCTTTTCTCTGTGCTCCTGATTACTGACATTTCCCTCCAAAATTCATTCGTATTTCCAATCTTTTCGTTGATTTGAATTCTGTTGCTTATGCTGTTATTAGGATATCAGTTTCAGCTCTACAAGTGTAAGACTATCAATAATAATACCTTATAAAACAACAAGATGTTTTTTATATAGTTTTTAAGCTTTAAGGCTAATTTTACTATAATTTCCGCCTACTTAATTTTACTTAGATATACAGAAAATTTTTAAATATATTTATCATAAATTGTTGTATCGTACGAGCACCTATATTATTTTTGGTAATTTGTCTCAATATGTACAAATCATAAGTAGGTATAAATATTGTTTTACTTTTTAAAATGATGATAGTAACACATTAAATAATATTTTTTATTTTCTAAATCATTTTTATATTATTAATTATCTGAAACATATTTTCAATGTTGAATTTTAATAAACCACAAAAATTATTATTAGTTCTTAATAAAATGTAGTTTTTTTTATTTATTTATTTAATAGTTAGCTGTATTATAATTTTTTTAAATTAATAAATGTTTTATGAAATAAAAGTATAGTATTTTTTAACAGTTAAACAGTAAAAATTATTATTTCAATTTTGATTAAAGATACAAAGCGGCTCAAACAAGACAACACATATGAGGAAACGTAATTTAAAATAACGAGAGTTTAAAAAAATCAAAGAAGAGAATGCGGAAACTCTACCTCTTCTTCTAAATGTGCCTATCTTCTAGAGATGTTGGCGACCAAATTGACCCATCTTATTCTATTCACAGCAGCTCGAAAAAAATCAGTTGACGTTAGACCACTCCACTTCCTAATGGCCCGTTTTCACGCTACGTCTTATTGTACGTTTTGTGGGTCATATAAAACGTACGACAAAATGTACGTTTTGTCCAGTGTATACACACTACGTTTTCCCTTCCGTTTTCATTCTCATTTCTAATTCAGAGTCTTGAGTTGTGTGAAGTTTGTTTAGTGTTTTTTTATTATGGAGGAAACACGGCTGCTTTCTTTTATTTTTTTAACTATAAAGATACTACGACTGAGTAAAAAGGGGATGAAGAGGGAAAAGACAAGATGGTCAAGAGAGTGGGCTTCTAAAAAGAAGCCAGTATTCCCAAGTCTCGTTACTAAAAGAACTGAGAGGCGAACCAGATGGCTGGCGCAATTATTTGCGAATGGACACCTCAGCCTACTGTCAATTGCCAGAGTTGGTAACACCATACATATTGAAATAAGACACCTCATGAGAAAAGCCATTACACCCCATGAAAGACTCACAGCAACTCTCAGATATCTTACAACAGGACGCAGCGTCAAGGACTTGGAGTTCACAATCATAATATCCAAACCAGCGTTAAGCCAAATAATTCCTGAAACCTGTAATGCAATCTACTTGGTTTTAAAACATAACTACTTAAAAACTTTTATACAATTCAATAAATTCCCTGAGAAAACCGTGGGTGCATTGCTGCAAATCTGACATTATTATTCTTTTTTTTTTGGGAAAAATGAAACGAACTGCAGTGGAACTAGTCGTCAAATAAGTCAAGATCGGACGACTTGTCTGAATATGTATTTTCACGTAATAATATATTTCACTGTATCGTCTGCATATCTGATAGTGTTTATAAGTTGGCCATTTACAGCAATCCCATCTTCTGATTCGTCCAAGGCCTCTCTAAAGATGTCTTCAGAGTACATGTTAAATAATGCCGGTGACAATATGCAACCCTGTCTAACTCCTTTTTCGACTGTGAAGATCTCGGACAGTTCATTTTCTAATCGCATTGTTGCTTTTTGTTGGAGATATAAGTTTGAGATCAGTCTTATATCCTTACCATCGAGTCCTGATGTTTTTAGGATACCGATTAGTTTCCCATATGGGACTTTATCAAATGCCTTCTCGAAATCAATAAAACATGCATAGACATCGCAGTTGACATCCCTTGCTTTCTGTATTAGAACTTGCAAACTAACTTCCTGCTCTGAATCCAAATTAAACTTCACTCAGGTGTTCTTCTAATTTAGTGTATATGCGCGAGTGAATGATCGTAAGGAGTACTTTAAGTACATGGCTCATCAAACTAATTAAACTATGTTCTTTACATTTTCTAGCGTTGGCTTTTTTAGGAAATGAAATGAATATTGATAGTAGCCAGTCTTTTGGTAAATAACCAGTCTCGTAGATGTTGTTGAATAGCTTCGTAAAACCTGTGATTTGGTGTGCCTCCAATAGCTTTAAAATTTCACCATGAACTTCATCAGGTCCTGTTGATTTCCTATCTTTAATCCGCTTAATGGCCATAGTTACTTCTTCGTTTGTTATTTCTAGGCAGTAGGGATTGTTTATTTTAGTCGGACTTCGTTCTACATCTTCGAATAATTCTTGCATATATTATTTCCATCTTCGTAATTTATCTTCAATGGTAGTCAAAATCTGGCCTTCAATGTCTACAACTATGCCTGTATTGCGTTATTTTCTGGTGTTCTGTACCTCTTTAATTTTTTTGTGCATATGGAAATCGTCATGTTTGCGTTGTAGTGTTGTTGTTGAAGAACGAAGAAAATATAAAGCAAAAGAACTGAATAAATACATAGACATTTAGGGAAACAGAAAGAAAATATTCGAGAGGAAAAAGAGACATGGCTCTTGAACAGATACAAAGAAATATATTTTGGATAAAAATTAGGAAAGCTTTAATTTACACAAAAAAAGTCAGAGAAACGACAGGTTCTTTAATTAACCAATAACGAATATCCCTAAAAGCGACAAAAGGGATATAATTACTGATGTGAAGAAGAGATTGTCTCACTGAGCCAACTACACCCAATAACTATTTAACAACTAAAGAGAAGAACTATTATTCAAAACCACACAGGATAGCGGACCACCAATATTCCGAGAAGTCACTTACTTCTCAGTCTCAGGCAAAGATATTGGACCAGATGATGTGCCCATCGAATTATTAAAACTTATTGATAAATATGTTATTGATGGTTGAACTCTTTAATGTAATATATCACACTGTAATAATCTCAAGACAATCGATCTTTGTAGTAATTCTTTAAAAGTCAATAGCTTTAATGAGTCACACAATTAAAAGCAGAATTATTGTTAAAACTCCCTAATATTAAATTAGTGATACACAATTTGGCTTTAGAAATGGTATGGCCACAAGACCACAAGAGATGCTTCGTCTGCCACATAATGAACATCTATTGTATACTATGCACCCAGCGGCTACGCGACATATATTGTCTCTTTGGGGACGTGATTTTAGGATTTTCTTATAAAGCTGAGTTCTATTTTCAGAACCTCCAACTAATTTGGAGCTTTTAACTATCCTTTTTTCTAAAATTTGTTTATAAAGACTAAAATGATGCGTTTATAAAAAAATAAATAAAAACAAGTAAATTAAAAATGGCCCCTCAGGCCCACTGGGCTTGGCTTTGTTGCAACCAATATTACTCCCAACTGAGTGGTCATATACAAATGAAAATAAACACTTGATTATCTAAGTTGAGCATTCCCAGTTTACGTAAGATAATCTAGATGTTATACAAATGTGATATTGTTTGATTTAAGTAGTTGCATAAACTTTCTGGATGTTACTTTATCTGAAACTTCTGTCTTGACTCATATATCGATTTAACTTCATAGCATAGCATAATTACATTATATCAAATTATGTTCGCGAAACATCTCAAGAAAGTTTCAATGTCAAAATCCTAATTTTAACACATCTTTCCTAAGCAGGAAGCTTCAATCAATCTACGATTCAGATGCAAATATTTGGATTCGCAAAACGGGGGAAAATATGACGTGATATATGTATGTGGTAATGATTAATAAAATAATACAAACATATTTACATAAATTTACAATTCAGAATCTCTAATGAAGTTGTTGGCGGCAATTTCAAGACAATCCCTAGCGCCATCTCTCTCTGCGAAATTTGCATAGTATACAAATTTCATTATTAGACACCTGGAGCGATAATGGGGAGAACGGAAAGCAATTATACTTTTCGTTAATCAAAAAATAAAATGGACATTATCATGAAAATTATGTAAAAATACTTTGGTATTCTTAAAATGCAGAGGATTAAAGAAAAATTAATAAAAAACTTAAATGGCAAACTACCATGCGGTCCATATGTATGGAATAAATTCATTTGTATCGTTATTATGTACTATGTAAAAAAAACCTACAACAGGTCGATTTTTATTCTTAAATTGACAATTTATAGTATGAAAATATTATCCCCCTCCAGCACACCCTTTGAATTATAAGCACTCCCTCGAAAATTTTAAATAACAAAGGGGGTCATGTAGCACCTTGTTAGAAAGGGATTTTAGTCCTCTGTTCAGCAATATAAAGTTTTTTAAATTTGTACAATCATAACTGAGAAAATTCATTTTTAATATTAAATTAAATGTTTAACTTGACCACCATTACTCATTTCTTGAAAATAAACAAGGCGATTTTGGAATTCTCGTACAACATTTTGTATGATCTCTGGGGTTATTTTGTTAGTTTCTTCCGTTATCCTATCTTTTAAATCAGCAATATTGCCTAGTCTATTAAAATATACTTTAGAAAAAATCAGGTATTTTCGTATCTTTTCTGCTAAACATTAGGGGAAAATCTTTGAAGATAATAAAATATTAGTCAAAAAGCCAAATAAACAATTGATACGAATCTAGTAGGCTCACATCATTTAGGTAACTCAAAAGGATGTTTGTGAAATGTTTAATAATAAATACCTTGGTCAACAAGTTTCGCAGTCTACAGTTAGCAGAATTAAAAAGAAGTTTTGTTATTCCTGTCATGTAAAAAATATTGAAAAACCTGGTAGAAATGTTAAATTTACTGATGAAAAAAAGTTACCCTTACAAAGTTCAGTTGGTTCAGGAGTTAAATGAGGATGATCCTGATAGAAGGCAAGAATTCTGTGAAATGATGATCGACAGAATGAACGCAGATGTGCAATTCATAAAGAAAAAAAAATGTTTTTCTGATGAAGCGAAACATAATTTCATTTAAACGGAACCGTTAACAAACAGAACTGTAGATATTGGAGCAGAGAAAATCCTCACTGAGTGTGTGAGACTCACAACAATAAAATTATTGGCCCTTATTTTTTTGAGGGCACAGTTGATAGTAAGTTTTATCTAGATTTTTTGATTCACTTTTTAGTGTCTACATTACGAAGATTTTTTCCTGTTGTTAATCATTCAAATGAGATAGATCGATCTATTTACTACCAACAAGACGGGGGTCCACCGCATTTTGCAGGTATATTTAGAAATTATTTAAACGAGATTTTTCCCAATACGTGGATTGGAAGACGTGGAACGATCGGATTGCTGATATAAAAGTTAGGATAACGGAAGAAATTAACAAAATAACCCCTGAGGTCGTACAAAAAGTTGTACGAGAATTCCAAAATCGCCTTAGTTATTTTGAAGAATTGAATGTTGGTCATTTTAAACATTTAATTTAAGTGTAAAGTACATTGAAAAATACATTCTAAATATATTGTAACATTATTATCTTCATTCAACCTAAAGTTTTGTGATAGAGACTTTATCAAAATTTTACATCGTAAAAATCAATTTTCTCAGTTATGATTGCATCAAACTTAAAAAAACTTTATATTGCTGAATAGAGGACTAAAATCCCTTTCTAACAAGGTGCCATACGAGCCCCTTTGTTATTTAAAATTTTCGAGGGAGTGCTTATAATTCAAAGGGGGTGCTGGAGGGGTATAATATTTTCATACCACAAATTGTCAATTTAAAAATAAAAATCAACCTGTTTCAGGTTTTTTCACATAGTACACAATAACGCTAAAAATAAATTTATTCCATACATATGGACCGCATGGTATATCTGAACAATATTTATATTATTATTATTATCCCAGATTAAACAGGTAGAATATTGTTGTTAGGTATCCCCACATCGATTAGTGTTGTTTGTCTCGTTAGTTTATTAACTAGTATCAGATCTAATCTATTATGTGCTACGGTTGGTTCTGCGAGCACAGTCCGATCCCAGTATAGATTGTAGTTGTAATTCTCAAGCATACTTTTAGGAACGTTTTAATAATATAGGAGATGGTTTGTTTGGAGAAGTCCTAGTTTGAAAGCTATCTCTTTAATCTAGCGATCTGTTGTAGCAAATGGCTAGTAGACCCCGGTAAGATGTTGGATGGTTTCTTAGGCTTAACATCCATATCGGCATTTGTCGTTTTTGACTTAAAGATTTGAGGTTATATTTCAGGTAATTTTTTGTTGGTATAACCTGATCCTGAATGGCAACAATGAACCGTCTGTTTCAGGGAACATCTTTCCTGATGTCAACCAATAGTTTGACGCTATATTGTCTACCCTTACGCTATAGGTTTACCCATCTAGGTGCGCATTTTTCGTCATTAGTGAGATTTTTATTAGTAAGTTCATCTGAACATACATCTGAAAATAAGTTCTTAAATTAGTAATGTGTTTTTCTAATTGCTTACATATATCCATAAGTCTTCGTCCTCCTAAATACCACGGTAATGTCATTCTTTCTACTGCACTTCGTGGATGGTGTTTTGTGCCTTTGTTAGGGGTGTTCGTACTTTTCGTTAAAGATTTTCTATACCTATCCGTTTTTGTCCACTTAACAATACCAAATGAATAGCTAAGCGCGGAGAATGCGTAGGTGTTTAGTGCCTTAAACCAATTTTTACTATTAAGATGTGAACGAGAAAGCTGTTTTACCCTTCGTATACACTCTGAAGTTAATTTGAAAATCATTTGTTTATGGTCAATTTTCCGCGTATGCTTTACTCCTAGATATTTGTACATGTCATTTTCAGCCATAGCCTCGATGTTTAGGCCATTTTCCATATCTAATCCTCCTCACGGGTGTCATGACCCCCCCCCCAAACAAAATTAAATATCAATCAAATATTCCTAAAAAAATAATTTAAAACACATCAACCCTATGAGCTGGAAGTCAAGAGTTAAAATGATTTATTCTAGGGGTAAGCCTTTTTACATTGGTCTTTAAAAAAATCAAAAATTCTGAATACAGTAATACCTCGACTAACGCTACCCCGACTTCTTCAAATTCGAATTTGAGTGTCAGAAAATCGTTCGATTATCGATGAAATAGAATTATCACACATGATTCAATGTACATGTCATGACTTTTTGCACGAAATCAGCACATATATATAATAATTTATAATGTAATTTGAATATGTATTATAATTGTTGAGACTGTGTGCTACATTTTATAGTTTATCTATAATAAATATCAAAGTTAATATTGTTGTTGCATTACCGTGAAATGGGGCGAGATTGGTCAATTTTAACTTTATTTGATTTATATATTAAACGTTGTTGTGACTGTTCTATATTTAAACACTTCACGTGTTATATTAATATCTAAAGAGTAGTGATTTAACGCTAGTTTTGTTTTAACTATTAAGAAAATCCACTTATCTCATAAAAAAAGGTTGATCAATCTTAGACCCGTACTGGGGTGAGATTGATCATGATGATTTTATAGCATGAAACAGTAGAGCTTTTAAATAGAATATGATCAATCTTATATATATATATATATATATATATATATATATATATATATAATAACGGATTGATTACGGCTGTCGCCGCTTCTCCGCCCCCAATTTCCATCTTTTTCTGTCATATGCAGTTGCCTCTTCTAAGTCTCTTGCTACCATTGCTTCATCAATATCGTTGCGCCAACTTCTCTGTGGTCGTCCTCTCTTTATTCTTTCAGGAGGGATCCATTCCAGTACTCTTCTACCATCTGCCATCTGTACTCTGGCATTCTTTTAACATATCCGAACCAGATTAATTGTTTTCTTTCTACGTCATCATTTCGCTCCATTTGCATTTCGTTTCTTATGTGTTCGTTTCTAGTTCTCTCCATTTCGATCTACCGCAGCTTCGTCTCAGATAATCCATTTCTGTCGTCATAAGTTTGTTTCTATTAGCTTTGGTGACGTCCCATACTTCCGAACCATAAAGTGTAATACTTTGGACTATACTACTATGATCAATCTTAACCCTGACTAATTCAGTCAGACAGTTTTTCGAATTTTTACAAAGGGGTGAGATTGATCATGCGGGGTGAGAATGATCACACTATTTTTATTGTACTATTCTTTATTTATACAAAAAAAAACTATTGTAAGAACTAAAAATGTAATTCAGAACAATTTATAAAAAAGAAAATTTGATTTAACATTCTTTTATATTAATTTCTCCGCAAGAATGATATTTTTGTATCCTATCAATTACTTCCTTGAAGGGAACAGTGGATATGTCATTTTCAATTATTTTGAAAATCTTCCTCGATTCTGCTGATTTAAAGCCTTGAACTTCGATTTCTTCTCCTTTTAAAACTCCTTTTACCTGACAGACATAGCGAAATTCCGTCTTTTTCCGAGAACCAGACAAAAATCTCACTAACAGGAATTTTCCCTTCGTGATGTTTTCTAATGAAGAACAGAAGTATTCAACCTCCTCTTCATCTTTCTTAATATCCACATCACTGTTGCTGTCATCTAATTCCAGGTTTTCATTTAAATCATCGTCACTAGACTCCTCTGATGGTTTAGGTGCTGTAACACTTTGACCAGGTTCAGCTGCTAACAATTTTCTTTTACGTTTTCAGAGCCGGAATTGTCCCTCAAGTCTTTCAAAAAGTTAGTAAGAGAGCATCTAAGCTCGGCTTGATCAATAGCGTCTTGTGGTAGCTTTTCCAAAACTCGATTGGGGTTGAATGCTGCAATGTCACATGCTTCAAAACCAGAAAGTAAATTTCATTTTACAGCACTTTTCTCTCCGTATGGATTTGTAGGTGGTTCTTTATTCATAATTTCAAGTGCTTTAACATCTTAGGAAATTCATTTTTCGGAATGCCGGAGGTTTTGGAATTTTGCATTTTCCATGATGTTAAAGTTTTTCTCCAGCTTTCTTTTAAGGGCCTGAAGAATGCGACATCCAATGGCTGGCAAATATTAGTAGAGTTGACTGGCTTCACATTGTGTCGGAACATCTGTATTACAATGAGATGCTAGGTTGTCCCCTATTAACACCTTTTTTCCATCGAGTCGCCTAACATGTGGTAAGAAGCAAGTGACAAACCAATCATTGAATGTTGACATATCAATCCAACCATGGGAGGTTCGATTATATCGTGTCCCCAGTGACCAACATGGCTGTTCGCAGCATGGGCTGCCTTGGGGCCATTTTCTGTCTAAGTATCCCATAAATTTTCCGCCTTGTATATGACGTAAGGTGGCAGAGGTATACCTGAGGCGGATCCACAAATCATTATCCATGTAGTAGATTTTGAATGGTTGCATATTTTTTCGGGATATTTAGTACCTCTTCGGTTGATGCACAATTCTTTTCCGGGGTCATCTGAGACGTTGGATTCGTCGTAATTAAAAATATTTTCAACTGGAACATTTTCAATCGTTTTTTGTAAATTGTCAAAGTATTTTTTAATCAGGTCCGGAGATACTTCTGCTTGGCTTTTTTTAATATTAGTTGCTAATCTTTTACCAGCAATACCTCCGTGTCTCTTCAACAAGCTATTTACCCAGTCAATTCCAGGAATATTCTCCTTAAATCTAGATACACTTCTACTACCAGTTTTGTCCAAAAAACTTTTGACGAACATTCTCAAATCCATTGCACTTAGAGGATATCCCCAATCTGCACACGTTAAACTGCTATTTATAATGGCTACTTCTTCTTCTTCATATGTGAATACAGATTGTCCACCTGTTTTCTTAATCTTCCTTCCATCTAACTTCCATGGTACCTGTTATTTAAAGTTCCATAGGACAATTTGTATTTTTTTGCGGCTTTTCTTCGTGAATCGTGCAACGCCTGATTAACTTGTTCTTCATTAAATTTGCCATACGTTCTACTGCCTAATTGTCTTTTGTACGTTCTTCCCATTTTAATTGATATTCTTAAATCTGTAACAAAAATTATAAATTAATTTCTGGAACGTACGTAACGTGGGGTTAGATTGATCACTTGATAAATGTCACCCCATTCAATATTATCCGCAATCTTAAAAAAGCTGGCGTTAGTTAAAATTCTAGCTACTTAAAATTAGTATTACAGAACCATACAAAATAATTTTATAACACTAGAAATAGCGAACTTACCTCTGCTCTTTCTCTACCATCAAAAGTACACAAACTATAATAATAGAACAAAAATTATGGTTAAATTCAAAGCCACATAACTTCTTCCCAGTGCCAATTGCAAACTAACAACAACGTGAACTGATCATAGTCAAGATCCAAGAAATGAATAGTGCCACGCTCAGAAACAATTTTACATTGTTGCCGGTTGTATCTACATATATGTGATACAACGACAAATGATCAATGTCACCCCGGGAGATCAATCTCACCCCATTTTACGGTAGCTCTGCCTGATACGTTAGTGAATACAAATAAAGGAACTGGGGGCTGCTGTCCAAGGTATTTGTGAAACTCGTTCAACCTTGGGTTGAAAGGCATGAAGGTTCATGAAGGTCAGTTCCAGGGCGAATCAATCATCAAAATATACAACGTTCTTGAAACAATTTCTACAGTAAAATGTCATCTGATGCATTTTCATTAATGCAAACTATTAGGAGCCCAGCATTTCTCATTTCAATAGTTTATCTTAGTGATGTTTTAGGTACAACTGTATCACTTAGTCGTCTTCTTCAGTCACCAAAATTAGATTTGAATAAGGCTACTCAGGCCATAGAGGAACTAAATGCATTCTTTAAAATAAAAGATCAAATGCTGAATCTGATTTTAGCAAACTTTACTATGAAGTAAAGGAAATAACTGAACAACTAGATATTGAATTGAAGATGCCTTGTATATTTTCTCATTAAACCTGTCGTCAAAACCAACCTACTAACTCTTACAAAGAGTATTTCCAAAGATCTATTTATTTGCCCTTTTTAGACAATATCTTAACTGATTTAGAAAAACGACTTTCACCGAAAGTTACGAATCTATTTAATCTTCGAGTTGTTTTACCTAAAACTGATAACACACCAGAAGATAAAGTTGTATTAAAAAAAATTGTTGACACCTTCCAGGATATTATTGGACCATCTACTGCCTATTCCACAGTAGAACAAGAGTTTTCACTGTGGATTCAAAAGTGGAAAAAAATCGTGCAAAATAATGGAAAACTTCCTGACACTATTTTAGAAGTATTAGAAAACTGCGATATTCATATGTATCCAAATATCAAAATATTTCTGCAAATATTAATTACACTGCCAGTCAGTGCAGCAACAGCAGAGCGTAGTTTTTTTACGCTTAAGCGTCTAAAGACTTGGCTTAGAAATAGAACTTCGGAGGAAAGGTTAAGTGGTTAAGCATTCATCAATATGCATATTGAAATTTCTCTAGATGTTGATGCATCCTTATACTATTTTTAATCACTGAACTTTTATTTATCACTCGTTGTCGGCTGTTACTGACAATTCGTGACAAAAATTTCAATACCGAGTAAAAAAATATTTCACTCACTTGTAGCCTAATATGCCTAATTATAGAAATAACTATTCTTAAATTATATTATGTTTTTTGTTGAATAACTTAATTTAAATAAAATGATGTTTACACTTCTTCTTAAGGTTCCTTCTTCATTACGGAAGGGTGGCTATAACTACAGCAAATTTCTCTCTATCTTGAGCTGTTCTTAGTATCGAATGTGTCCATGCCTGTCCAGCTTCTTACATTCTTCAGCCAGGAGCATTTTCTTCTTCCTGGATCTCTTTTTTCTTCTAGTTTCCCTTCCATTATGAGTCGTAGAAACTTATATTTTTCTCCTCTGTAAATATGTTCTAGATAACTCGTTTTTCTGTTGTTTACAATATTTAGGAGTTCTCTCTCAGTCCTCATTCTTCTCAGCACCTCATTGTTGGTCACGTCCTCTGTCCACTAAATCTTCAGCACCCTTCGAAAAACACACATTCCAAAAGGCTTCTATACGCCTCATACTTGTAATTCCGAGAGTCCATGTTTCTACTCCGTATAGCAATAAAGAATAAATGAATGTTTTTACAAATTGATATCGGATATCCAACGATAAGATAGAGTTTATTGGAAATGTTTAATACATTCATTAATGTTGATACATACATTAAGTTATTGCATTTAAATTACTTAGCTTTACTGGTTAATACTTATTTATCCTTGGTTTGTTCTTGATTTTATAGCCTAAGATAGGTGGATTTAAAATAATTGTTTTTAAAATACCTAGTTTAGTTAATAGTCTTGTATACTTGATTTTACTGTCAAAGAGTATGTGGATTTAAATTATTTTTTTTTTTGTTTAAATTTAAGACCCCTTAATGTTGTACGCTTCTTTGCACCCGTAGAGTATTTGGGTTTTAATAACTTCTCATTGGTTTAATATATCGCTTAAAATAATTCTAAATCCTATATCAAAATCACCCTCAAGACCCATGACCCCCTCTCCTCCCGATAAAAATTTCTGGTGATCAGAATTCCATTCCGGAAATCGTTCTCAAAAAACGTTTTTTGTACAAAATGTGTATATACATTTTTACATAATTTGTACAAGAAACGAGGTTAAATAGTGGAAATCGAAGCCTTAAATATTAGTTAATTAAAAATGTAATTTTCATCTCAGTCACGACCAATAATTGTGGCTTAATCACATAAAAAAATATTATTTAACTTAACCATGCCACAAAAAAGTAGTTCTCAGAACATCGCTAAATAGTTTTAAAAAATCTTATACAGATATTTAAATTCTAAATAATATGAGGGTTAGCTGATGAAAAATCCGTGAAGACACACAGCTGATTTTGCTTTGTTTTTTTTTTAACAATCTCAACATATTATTATATTTTTTATTAAAAACGAGTTTGAATAGGGGCCATTTTAGCTTCTAAACATTTATATTAACTTTGATATTTTTATGTCTCACGCTTATAGTTAATCTTAATGAAAAGCTGGAGAAAAAAACAACCTTATTTACCCAATAAGAAGTAAGATTTAATTCTTACAATCATATTTCCATTGTTTACTTACATTCAGATCTATAAATTGAAAGGATTTTAAATGAAGATCTACAATTTGTGATCCAAGTTATGGATGGCATATACAGTAAAGGGGTAAAAAGTTATAACCCATTAAAATAATGGTATCCATAAAATACCGCCACGGAAAAGTGGAGGTAAGAACTGTCTGAGCTTCGTTTTTCGAAATAATTCCCGGAAAAATAAATAATTAAATTTTTCCGTAAAAAAATATAGAATTATACTATTATATCGTAAGAAATATTTAAATTTTATTGATAAGTGTATATTATTTATATAAATATATAATAATTATTATAAATTAATAAAATACCTTTAATTCTGTTAATTTTTTTTTTCAACAAAAAAAATTAATTTTATTATAATTTCATTTAATGAAGATAAGTGGCTAATAAGTATAAAAAATATTATTGTAGTTCACCCCTCCACTTTTCCGTGACGGTATTTTACAAGTACCATCACTTTAAAGACATAACTTTTTACTCCTCGACACACGAGTGTACCACTTTTTAGATAAGATTTAGACCTTCATTTATAATCTATTCAATTTTCAGCTCTTAACAACAATAAATAATGGAAATAGGATTTAAAAAAAAATGTTATCTTGGTTCCTATTAGTTATTAGTCATAAGTTTTGTTGTTTTTTGAAAATTGTGTTTTTTCACGAGGTTTTCATTGAGCATGTGACATAAAAAATGTCAAAGTTATTATGAACGTTTATAAGGTAAAAAGTCAGCCGTTTTTCATACTCATTTTTAATAACAAATTTAATAAAATAGTTGCAATTTTTTTTAATATACCTTAAAAATGAACTCTTATAAAAGTGAGTTCGATTTACAGGATGCAAGTGTGTACACAGCATACTGTGTCTGGGCATAGTGACTGTCTGGGCAAGTACAGTTGTTTAAATAATCGCTCTTTGGGATAAACCAATTGAATAACTTATTTGGTTGATCTACGTGAAATACAGTGATGAGTGTCTTACCACCCGGCTTTTTAACGTAAGAGATAGAAAACACAGTTACCTTGTGAAATAAAAAGAGATGAAACTCGTAGAGGTGAGAAATAATCGGAAAAACCTATAATTTATATTACATTACATTACCACTATCGATAGTCTCACACCTTTAGACGTTAGATTCAAGCTAAATCACCTCGGTCATAATTATTATGAGTAACGTCGAATGTGTGACGTATTTTCATTTTTTAATGTCGCATAAAGTAAAAACTGATTGACCACAATAAAGCAAAAATGTGAATAAAATAATTTAATTAATAGTGATTATTTAATCTAAAGTTTTAAATTATTAACCTAGAATAATTTCTACCATGATTTGAAAAGTTTCATACACTCTTGTCACGGAATAATTATAAATAGTTCGTGGATTTGTGGTAAGAATTCGACAGTGCGATACAGACATCGCAGAGGATTAGAGTTCAAAACCCACATGTGGTTTTCTTTTTTTTTATAATTTGAAATTATGCAAAGATCGTTTTGCTTTGAATCACTAAACAAAACTAAACAAAAACTGAAGTTAAAACAAAAAATCTTATTGACAAAACAGTATCGTCGTACTTTCGAAAATAAAGTAAAAACTTTTAAAGAATGTTTAAATAAGTAAAAATTCTACAAAAATTAAAAAATATCCGTGGCCACTAATCAATCGATTAGGAAAAGTCGCACTGAGATATTCACGAGAATTATGTGCACGATGACGATGCGAGAATTATGTGCAGGACAACCATCGTGTTGAAACCATATGGAATCGAAAGGTATTGGTAAATTACAAAGGGCTGGGATAATTTCATTTTGCAGAAGTTCCAAGTATTTCCGCCCAGTCAACATACCGTCTATAAAAAATGGACCAATGACATGATTCCCTATTCTATCATTTGAAATACTGGGATTTAATTTCATTCGTTTTTACCGATGAACCTTAACGACATAAAGATTCATAAGAACTACTGAAATTGTCAGCGCTTGCGTTCTAGCTAAAACAGAACCTCACTTTTAAACTTTCTAAAAATCAAAAATTTAGTTATTGCCGACAATTCAAAGATTTACCTCCTTTTAAATGTAGTTACATTGGGTTTTTCGATTAACCTTGGGTAAACCTGTGCGTGTTAAGTTCAAAGCTACCATACATTTCAAACCTTAAAAAAACTTTTTTTGCACATAGTAACAAAAAACACCACTATGTTACTAGCAAAGTTTTTTAATATTCTAACTCTACAAGTCTAAGTTACGGTAAGATCAATAATGTTTTAATAGATAATATATGGTAGCTAATTATAATTTATTCTCTTTCAGCCCTGAAGAAGCCAAATTAATTCTCTTTGGCGAAAACGTTCGGCGAAACAATTGATACTCATTAGAGTCTAAGAGTTTACTATATATATATATATATATATATATATATATATATATATATATATATATATATATATCTGTTCTTTGCTGCGTTGGAGTGTACAGTGAAGATCTTCTTCTTCATTCTTTTTTCTATTTATTGGCTTGCCTACTCGTGCATCTGCCAGCGCATTTTGTAGTGTTGCAGCTCGTCTTGCTCTAAGCAATGCTGAAACACTAAAAAACTTATTTTTTACAAATAACAAATTAAAACTTCAACTTCAATAACTCCACTAAACAAACACAGTAAAGAGCTTTGTTTTAACAGACTTTAACTAAAAAATTATTTTTTTATAAGGATGCTTAAGATAATTTGAAATAAACCTAATATTCTTTGCACAAAATAGTTCGGTGGCATGGCCGCCATGATATCCTCATGGCGGCCAAGCCTCCAAACCTACAGTGAAGATCTAATTGATTTTACAAGTAGTAAGTCACATTCGATATAAATTAATAGTCAGTTTGTTGTAAAAATTATTTATTTATAAATATATTAAAAACATTTACAGAGCAGTCCGAACTACAACTAGCTAATTGTAAAACATTTTTGTTTTCTGATTTTCCAGCTTCTCCAAACAATGGTCGAAAGGCCAACCTTTTAACCGTTAAATTGTGAACAGACCTGCAAAAGACACATATAATAATACATAAAAAGTTTACAACTACTGGTTTCTAATTTTTTGTAAAAAATGTTAATAATCAGAATGAAAAAACACCGCTGTCTGGGCTATTATCAGGTTAATTGGCATAATCTGGTACCATTTCGTTATTATCTGTTCCCAAACCGTAACCCTTCTTCATTAAAAGTAAATAGATTATACATCTCTAAAAATCATCATCATCATTGTCTTTGGTTTTATCCCTATGCGGGGTCGGCTTCCCTAATTACATTTCCTCGTAGGTGTCTATCTTGGGTCATATCAATATTAATACCCTATACCGACATGCCCTGCCTAAGCGTCTCCCCCAGGTCCTTTTTGGTCTTCCTCTTCTACTACTTCCAGGAACCTCCAGATCAGCAATTCTTCGTATTGGGTGATTAACGTCTCTTCGTTGAACATGACCAAACAATTTTAACCTAGGCTCTCTCATCTTGGCAAAAATTGGTACCACTCCTATACTTCCCCTAATATACTCGTGCCAATTTTATCCTTTCTTGTTACTCCACTCATCCACCTAAGCATTCTCATTTCCGCCACATGCATTCGTTGTTCCTCTTTCTTTTTAACTGCCCAACATTCAGTTCCGTACATCATAGCTGGACTTATGGCTGTTTTATAGAATTTTCCCTTCAGCTTCATTGGAATTTTTCTGTCACACAACACGCCACTCGCTTTCTTCCACTTCATCCATCCAACCTTAATTCTACTACATGTATCTCCATCTATTCCCTCATTACTCTGTAACATCCATCCTAGATATTTAAAACTGTTACTTTTCACAATCATTTTACCATCCAAATATATCATTCTATTTGTACTAACTTCATCTTTAAATGGACATTCCAAATACTCCGTTTTTGTCCTACTAAGTTTTAAACTTTTTTCCTCAAGAGCTTGTCTCCACTGTTCCAGTTTTTGTTCTAAATCGCTTTCACTATTTCCTACTAACACTACGTCATCAGCATACATTAAGCACCATGGAATATTAACCTGTAGTTTCACTGTTATTTGATCCAGAACTAATGAGAATAAATAAGGACTAAGCACCAAGCATTGGTGCAGTCCTACTTTCACATGGAATTTATCAGTCTCTCCCACACCTGTCCTCACACTAGTTGTTACCCCCTTATACATACAATTGAGGAAAGACATTAATAAAATATTGACTTTTTTTAATCGCTGCCCATAAGTATTAGTAGGTGAATGCATCTTTCCGACATGCGCAGTTAAGTTGCGGTTGCGTAGTGAGAAGCATTCGTTTCAATAGAAATCGAAGAAAAAATATGTGTGTAAGTGCTCCATAACAAAGACAAAGAAAAAGGCAGCCTTTTGTGTATCCAATGTGAAGTAATCGACGCATACATGATCAGGTCATGACTTTGTATCCAAACATTGAGCCAAAATTCTTTACTATTTAAGAATGGCAATACATTCAGAAAGCCTAGACAGGTGAACGCATTTGATATCTTCATACGTGACTTCAGAAGAAAATTAAAAGTTATCACAATACGGATACGCACGGCTCCATTGGATTAACTGAACACGCTCTAGGCTCAGAAACAGCAACCAGCTTATAGAGTTCCCCGTTTTAAATGTAAATGTATCAAGGTTTGTAACCCGGTCGATAGAGACGCTGATAATCACATTGCGCAATTCTAACAAACTTTTGACAGCCGCTGTGAAAAGAACGTTTAGACGAGTGATAAAATCTTATATACTAAAACGCTAAGCCCTTTTCTTGTCCACCACTTTACTCAAAAACCATATTAGATAATTAAAATATTTTTTCGGAATATTAGTATTACGTATGAGATTGTCAAGATATACTTGTGGTACGAAAATTCACTTCCGGTTTTGAGATGACCGGAAGTTAAAATTTACTTTAAGTTTTAGACCCCACAATGTATATATGGATCGAAAGATCTCGTCGAGAGGAATCTAAATATGTACTTCCGGTTGCGATCCGACACCGGAAGTGACCCGAAACGCGCATAAAACGTCAAGATAGAGCAAATCTGACACCGGATTCGTGATCAGCATGCAAAATTAACTGCTAAATGATATCCATGTCGACATTTGATGAACTAAAAATTGCATTCCGGTTTTGAGGTCGACTTCCGGTTTCGTTTTTATTAGTCAAATCAATAGAGAATTCAACGTAGAGTTCAAAAATGTAAGTTCACGAAATTATCATTTATAGTTTTTGAGTTATTGATAAAAATATTTTTACTTCCGGTCATTGTATATATTGTATATTTTTCTCGCAAAATAAAAATTTCATTTAAAAAACTCGATGTCGAGTTGGTCCGCTAGTAAATTTTTATTTTTATTATACCATTTTATTTTTATATTACTCTTTTTTTATACTACATTACGCAAACACATATATAAGAAATTTAAAGGTACGCATAAAATATTTTTTGTAAGAAACATTATCCGAATTTATTATAATAGGTACTTTTAAGTACATGACCAAAATCTGCGTTCCGAGAAAATCAATAAAAACCTTTTAACACTGAAGCTACGTAACACAGACTATCGGCATGCATAGAAAAGTTTTAGGTCTCCTACTTTGCAATGTGTTTTTAATGGTAGTTTTTTCAGAAAATAAAATGGACAAATCAAAATGGAGGATGGACTTGTATGGTTTTTGAACTCAACCCGATATACGAAAAGAAATAGGTAAACATTTCTTGATTTATTTAACATTTATTCAATACATAATATCAAAACTGTTATCTCAATCACTTAATCATTAGAATTTGTGGTTTTCCATGATGTGATGTGGTAAAAGAATTCCAATGCTTCACCTTGGGTATAAGTCATTACCTTAGTGATGTCCAGGAATTTTTCACATTAATTGGAACGGGTTCTTTATACGACTTACTAGTGGGCAACGGTGCACTGTTCTTATGTTCTTTGAGCAATTTAAAAGTATGGGAGTGTAAATGATCTAGATACTCCCACGTTTTAACAAACCCCGGCTAAGAACTATCATATAAAAACTCCCTTTGGTTGGACACAGCAAATTTGTTATAGCTATATATATTGTTATATCAGGCCACTAATTATTAAAATCAGTAATATCAGTTTATCGGATTTGCTTCACAGTAAATGGTTGCTTTATTCTTGAAGTCCTTATTAAGTCCTCGTATTCTTTTGGAGTATAAATTCAATCATGTTTTCTGAAATTCCATTTTGCACAATCAAAATCCCGGTCACAAGGCAAGAACGAATATCCTCTTATTGGAAAATATTAATATATTTTGTTGAATATCTTGGTTACCTGTAATGCTAAGAGAAAACGAACCATTGTTTGGTTTCATTTCTGCCCTGCATATCCATCGAAAAAAAATGCAGTTCAGTGATTTCAGGGGGTATATGTTTCATAATGTAGTCATTAAAGAATGTGCACACTTCATTAAGTCCCTTCTGACCTTGACCTTCATGGTAGGTATAAAAATTACCAGTATTCTCTTTGAGGTTGTGTATTTGAAATGCGAATACCCAAAGCTGCCTAAAATAAAAGATTTTCTGGACTGGAATGTGAGGCAGTGACATGTTCTGCATATAATCAAAAGCTAATCCCATCACTTCTGGTCTTTCAGTACACAGAGTTTGCACGTCTTTAATTTTATTATAAAACTTCTTCGCTCGCCGTTTGTGAATCATTAGTTCCACTGCAACTGCTCTCTTTGCGTTATCGTTAAGATTAACATCTCCAAGTCTCGTTTAATGCCTTTCACACTCCGAACATACATCAATCTGTGGTCTCCCAAACTTAAGATTGAAGTTTTCGTTAAAGTATTTTAAATAAAATTCGTATTTAACTAAGTTTTCCAACTCTGGATACTTTTCGACAAAAAGGCGAAGGCTTTTTCTTTACATTCAAAAATGCATTTAAATACCGAATGGTTTTGGAGGAATAATGTGAAACTTTTACCGGAAACGTCTGAATGTGCTCTTTAATTTTCTCAGTTTATTCATCGCATATTGTACGAGGTATATTATTATGTCTGCCTCTAAGATCGTTTGGTGATTTATCTGCCAACAGTAGGGTGTTCTATTCAAATTCTATTTTAGCCTTTCAAAACAAAGTATGAATAGTTTGATTTTCTTTCTTGCTTGTTTCCATTTCTTACGCGATGTCTTTAAATTGGTTTTGCTTCCATGAGTCCTTGTAAATATGTGTCTTGCTCGTTTTTCGGCGTCCGGCTGAATAGTCTAGTTAAAACACATTTTTTTTCTACCTCAGTAAACTGTTCCATGCGTTTTTTTGTACATCTAAAAAATAAAACAGTTATTTTAAAATTCAAGCCAAACTTAATGTGACTAACTTACTCCGTGACTAGCTGTATATTGGGTGTAAGCGCATTATAAGTGGGTGCATCTATGCTATCTATGCTAACATACTGATATGTAAAAAAATTGTTTTCAAATGAAATGGATTGGTGCGAAAAGTTATCAACCGATGTACGTATAATGCACATACACTCTATGTACTACTAGTTCCAGTGTAGAACTTTTTTACTTACCTACATGCAGATCCTACAGTCTTTGCATTAACGTGTTTTCCGTTCTTAGAAAATTATAACTGACCTTGTAAACGGGCTATTTTTCTTACATTATTTGTCCAACTAGCAACATTCCGTTTTCTTTTTCTGCTATCACTAGTGGTATCAGTAACTTCTTCACTATCACTGGACGGCATAATTTTACTTGAAATTTTTGATAATTCGCAAATATCAAGCTGTTTTGTACAATACACATACACACGAAGTGAACGTTAAGCGTGTCCATATCCAACTGACCACTATTTTATTGTTGAGGTGAAAACCTGTACAAGTCCCGGACATGTACGGTTTTTCTCCTCACGTACGAATACAATCAGCTGTGATACGTTAACAGCTAAGTTTGTAGTACGGTTTTTAGGCCCAATAGAGGAAGGGACAAATTTTAAACAAAATGGCTATTTTCCTTTAAAAAGTCAAATTTTGGACTTTAACGGTTCGAACTCACCGATTCAATTAACAATTATCAGACAAGCGCTCTCTCGCTCGTTCAAAGCGTTTTCAAATCAAAAGTTTTTATAGTAAATGCGCAAAATGTATAATCAGTTACTCTATCGACCGAGTTACAAACCTTGTTTATTTACATCCAGATACTGTCTGAATTTAGAGCAATTTTTGTTTCACATTCCTAGGAGTGTTAGTAGTAGATCCTAGTTCAACCTCTACATGAGTTCATTTTCAGCGTGTGTATGACAGCTACCGCGCAAATGCATGATCCCCGCGGTTTGACACTGAAGTCAATTGGCCCATTGTATATTTATTGGGGAATAACAGTTAAGAATTAAAAATAAAAATAAAAAGTACAAGCAAAAATTTCCCTGAATTACATTTTAAATAAAATAGACATACCTTTCTGGAAAACTAGTAATTTTCTCCCAACTGTCTGGACACCACTTCAAGAGCTCCATATTTCCATTGTCTAATCCCACAGCTAATAAATACATTCCTGAAACAAGATCTGGAGCAAAGGCTAAGGCTGTGATGGATTCGTTTTTAAGTACATAAGGCTCAGAAGCCAAGCCACATTTTCCAAGGGAGTTTGTAATTTCTTCGCTCTTGTTTATTGACCATACTGCTATTTTGCCATCTCGAGAACCTGTAAAAGTGTGAATTCACAAAGGAATAAAAAATGCTTGTTCTGTTGCTTTCAATAAGACCATTTTTGATATTTGTTAAATTTTAATTTTTATTCATGGTTGCAATTCATCTATACCTAAAGCACAAAACAAAAAATATATAACACAAAAAACAAACAAAATGATGGAAAATGAATTCGCAAAGAAGCACCAAGAGAGCCTCCACTTCCACGTCAACGATGAAGTGCTGCAATTCATCAACCAAGAGAATGAAGTCGTTTGATCGAGTGCGATAGTGTTAGATCTAGTGCAATAGTTTAGTGAAATGAACAAGAACATCACGCCAATCTGTAAAGTTCTTAATATAGAAAAAGAAGATTCCAAGAAGCTCATCAGAGTTCATTTAGTGTTTATTTATTTATTGTATATTTGTTAAGACCATTATAATTTGATGAGTACAAGCAAATAGCTAGCAAATAATATAGAATTCTAGTTTATTCGTCTTCCGGGTTTGGACCGTGTCATTTGTGAGTGACCCAAAAGTGGGTTCATCTCGACGTTTCGCTACAATTGTATGTAGCTTCTTCAGGAGAACAAAAAAGAAAAAGAAAAACAAGAGACAGGAAGATGGGTAGTTAGCAACGGTAACTCAGTTACTCAACGCAACCAGAGGCGAATACTAACTACCAAGATGGGCATTTGGTCACAGTAACTCAACTACTCAACGCAGCCAGAGGTGAAAACCAAATGCTAGGACAGGGATTCACGTCCAACAGCTCAGAACACTAACGCGTCGAGAGGCAGGGAGTGAATCCGACGATTACTCCGCTACCGCTCTATTTATAGTCGCGGTGACCTGTCCTGTCGGGACGTATCGGCACACTCCGTGGCGCGAACGTCAAGAAGCGCGCGCTGGCCAATCATGTGGCTGCATCGTGGTAGCGGGACCGGACGGCGGCTCTAGACTGAGATTCCAGATGGGAGACAAGTAGTATCCTTCCTCTCGATTGATATTATGTGGATTTTTTCGGATCTCTAGAGATTCGCGGATTTTCCTGGAATAAAAGAAGGGGCTCTTAGAAATAATATGGGTTTTTTCGAACAATATGGAATGACCGGTTTCTTGGCAGTGTTCTGCAACTGCAGAATGGGAGAAAAGACCTGATCGAATGCATCTTTGATGCTCTTGAATCCGAGTTTTGACGGAACGACCAGTTTCGCCAATATACACTTGTCCACAGGAACAAGGAATAGAATAGACACCACAGGAAGATAGGGGCGGTAATGGGTCCTTAGGAGAGGGTAGATATTGTGAGATTTTCTTGGGTGGTCGAAAAGTAGTCCTGATACCTTCTTTGCGAAGAATTTTGCCAATCCTATCAGTGACACTTCGAATATACGGAAGAAAAGCCACAGGAGTATTACCCGAAGAAATCCCTGTCCTGGCATTTGGTTTTCACCTCTGGCTGCGTTGAGTAGTTGAGTTACTGTGACCAAATGCCCATCTTGGTAGTTAGTATTCGCCTCTGGTTGCGTTGAGTAACTGAGTTACCGTTGCTAACTACCCATCTTCCTGTCTCTTGTTTTTCTTTTTCTTTTTTGTTCTCCTGAAGAAGCTACATACAATTGTAGCGAAACGTCGAGATGAACCCACTTTTGGGTCACTCACAAATGACACGGTCCAAACCCGGAAGACGAATAAACTATAATTCTGACTCTGGCCGTGGAAGCCTACGATTTCAATATAGAATTCCATATTGTCTTCCAGATCTCAACTATGTAAGTCGAACTTCGGGTTAGTTAAACAATAGCGCAAAATATAGTGACTATAATAGTGATAACTCAGAAAAGAAACAGGTCGGATTCGCAATTGGCGCCAAGGATGGCTTCAAATAGAGTCGAACGCTAGACTTAACTGTGTATAAAGATGTAGCAAAAATGCAGTGGAAAAGAAGAAGGACCAGAACAACAAACAAGAAATAATAAAACCAATAAAACAAGTAATAAATACAACAACTACTAAAATAATACTATACAGTACACTTTATACCATATCACTTACCAGTAGCAAAATATTTCGAATCATGCGTCCAACAGCACGTCCAGATTATTCTAGAATGAACAGCTGTACTTTTATCAGTGGTACCGGCCAATTGGAATTCGTTGTCTTTGTTTTTGGTGAATAACGACCATCTCCTATCTCTTGAAACCGATAGTATATGCTGACTATCTGGTGAAAACTGAAGTTGGACAATTGTTAGCGTATGAGAGAACAATTTTTGGATCCATCTCCAGCTGGTAGTGTCCCTTAAAAAAACATAAAAATAATTATTTTTCCAATGTACATAACATGACTTACTTTTCGTAATTGAATATATAGATTTACATAATAATATAGATTTATGATAAGTTCGTGACAGCTGAATATTGAATATTCACTATAGAATGAATTGAAGATATACAATTATAAAATTACCACTTGTACTAAATACAGTGATCAAGAAAGGATTAAAATGGAAAGTTTCTGAAAATACATACTTCATTTTGCAATATATTTATGTACTTTCTTTTTACTTACCAAAGTATCACATTGGAATGTTCGTATTTGGTAGATTTGCAAGCTGATACCAAGTATTTACCATCAGGAGAAGCTGCTAATGAATAAACTTCATACCCGTGTCCATATAATTTCTGCACTTCTGGCCAAAGTGTATTTTGGAGAAGAGTTTCTTCGGTAGGTGGCTCTAAAAGGTCACTGTTTATTGTAAATCGATAAAAAATCAAAAACGGAAAATATTTATAATAAACATAAATATATTCTTGGTCAAAGTCTCTTGTATCTCTTTCTCTCTACTGTGCTATATAAATAAATATATATATATATATATATATATATACATAATGAACACGGAACGCTTTATATCTAGAAATCTATTTCTAAACATAGATGCACAAATAAACGGCAGATTTAAACCTTCGGAAAGACTCCAGTATATTCTTTCATTGGGTAGTTGGTGATATCCTGTTGGTAATAATAAACTGAAAAATGTTTGTATATCTGCCTTGGATACAACAAAACTATGGTTGTTGCATTGAGAAGAATATAAATTAGTTTGGGTAACTATGTTATCAAATATGTCGTCAGTGAATAATTTTTTAAATATCTTAACTTCATTTAAGTCTTGTAATTCATTTTTAACGATTTAAACCCGCTCATTCCACCCTGATGTTCCTACCATACTATTATTTGTACAGGTTTTTCTCCATTGCGGGCCTAAACACTTTGGTTGTCGTAATCTTTTTAACCGTAGTGCCAAAAGTACATCCTCTAAGTCTAGTACATTATCTAACTATTCAATGGCCGCAGCATTTAGTTTATATGTCTCTATGTCAATGGCCTCTAAGTCTTCGTCTTCATATAAAGAGCCATGAACTTCAATTTATCCTACAACGTCTTTATGTAGTGTCAAATTTCTTTCTATAAGATTATAATCCTCAATGTCTTTCTCATCAGTTAGCATATCTGGTTCTGGAGGAATAATAACAATATCCACCTCAGACCGCGAATTAGAAGCAAAAATAACTTCTAAAGCTGAAGGTAAACCTTCGTATTTTTTTCCACAGAAATTTCGAACACTAATACTCTCAAAATCATCTACAGATGCCATAGCTGTAACAAAATTGTAAAATATCAAAAATATCCCATTGTGCCACAATATGCCCATTGTACTCATATGAATACACCTAATTTTAACAATAAATAAATCACGTTATAATTAAAATTCTTAAAAATTAATCACTTAAGCCCTTTACTAAACTTATTATAAACTATATACCTATAAACTTTCTCTAAATGTACAAAGTCGATGTAGAGAAAATAAAAAACGTACGTGTTGACTTCATAAACAATAAATCAAAACTAACAAACCAGCTGGATCATTCAACGAAATCTGTTAAGGTTGTCGTCTTAGGGGTATTTAGTTTCTTGTAATTACTAAGTAAATATTATTGTAAATGACACTAGTATGTCAAAATAGCATCTGTACTTTATTGAGGTTAGTGGGCTAATGGGTTTAAATATGTCTTCGAATGCAAGAGTGAATAGTTTTTATAGTGTTGTCTAGTTGCATTTGCATGGTTGCATTTTCTTATATATTTTTAATGATGTCTGTGCATCTAGAATCCATTCTTGCTATTTCTATAGACTCTAAAACTGCCCATAATTCGATGAAGTCATGGATTGGTACGTTATTCTCGGTACCCTTCTCCACTGGCGTTGAAAAATAAAATATCAATACTTTAATGCACTTAAACAAGTGATTTGGCGAGATAATTTTAAACAAAAAATGTATATAAGTGACACAAGCTCTTGACAGAATGTCGAAAAGATAAAACCAATGTCAATAACCGAAGAAAACGTTGAAGAAATGAAGAATTTTGTGAAGAAGAATAGTCGAATCATTATTAAAAAAGTTGTTGAGGTTATTGGATATCTGTTAACTCAAGCAATAATTCTTGGGTATGGCACCACCATAATGAGCCAAATCACACGTCCTTGATTTCTTCAGATTCTTCGACTTTTTCTTCTGAAAACTTCTTATTTTTAAATATTAAAAGTAAAGGTACAAAAATTAACATATATATACACAGTACGGCTGCAGCCATTGAATAGTTTACACCCCTACCTATCTAGTAGTCGATTTTTTGAATTTTTACCTCGTTTAAACGCACATTTTACGTCAAAGTGACGTTAATTACCAGTGGCGGACCCAGAATTCGTCGATTAAAATTAAAAAATCAAAATAAAATAAATATATTTTACAAAATGTAACAAAATGGAAATCATAGAAGAAAGTTTTTGTAAATAAAGTGGATTATGTTATTAATGACGAAAATAAGGAAGTCTGGGTTAAAAACATCCATTTTAAATTAAATCTATTTTATATTCAATGATAAACAGTAACAAAATTAATATTTGGTAGAAGCCCCACTATTGTCAATACAACTTTGCAATCTTCTGTTTATAGATAGCACCAATCTCCTCATGTTATATTCAAATAGCTCCTCCCATGCCTGTCCAATTGCTTTCCACTGTTCAATTATATTCCGTGTCGTATGGTTTATTTTATTTAATTTAATTGTCAACTCTGCCCACATATTTTCGATGGGGTTAAAGACTGGAATCAGGAAAGTCCGCGGAAGAACATTAGCATTAGTTTCTTCCAACCATTCCACCACTAATATTTCTTAAATGTCGAGTATACCGTTCATCAAATCTATGATTTATCGGAATATAAACTCTTATTCGACCATTGCTATATGATCTAAACACTTTTTCATCATAAAATGAAACATTAAAAAAAGGTTTCCTTAAAAGTGAACAATTTATCAATTCACTTTCTTTAATCCTTGTACATACAGTGCGAATGCTGCCCGGAAACACTTTTTTTTTCGCTAGTTTTTCGAGCTGTGGCAAAAGGAGCTTTTATCAGATAATCTACTAACGCCTCATCTTGTTGCTCTGTAGAGATCTTCTGCCCTAAGTATTTGGGACGCATTTGATAGCTTTTTATTTTATTTTTCAATTAGCGCGAAATTTCTGACAAGCATTTTGACATTTAGCAAATCCGTTCGACACTGCGATTTTACAGTATTACAATGTAAAAATAAAGATGTAAACTATTCAGTAACCGCAGCTGTACAAAATATATGTAGACTTGTGGTTTCACTAAAACTAATAAAGACTATACAAACTCCAATGTAAACCGACAACGTGAAAAAAAGGATAATTTGGAATGAATTAAGTACTCACCAGTTAACTCGGTAGCAGTGAACTGAGATTCTTCAGGATAGGGATTCTTTTTGTCAACAGGCAATGTTTGTTCGAAGTTATCATTAGTATATACAGCTTTATTTGATAATCCCAACGACGGTACTGATGCTCCCTTTGGTCCTTCTTTTTTATCTATAAAAAAAAGAAAGTAGACCAATTTATTATTATTATAGATGAAATACAGTTACGAAGAAAGGGAAAAATGATAAAGGTAACATGAAATAAACAAGTAGAGACAGGTAAATGGAAATAAGATAAGACGATGTGTCATCATGATAGAGATCATCAGTCAGATACGGTATTTCAAGTAATGTAAGTTGAATTCGTGTACCGAGCGAGCTTAATTATGGTTAGCTACAAAACTGTTTAATGTTTTTAAAAGTGTATAAAATTATAGGTAACAGAAGAAAGTAAATAGCGAGTTTCCGTAGCCAAAAAACTGGAACGTGTTAGGGAGAAAACCCTTAAGTGGTTAAAAACTTTAATCAACATCGTCGGAATAAGAACGGATCAAAGATACGAAAAAAGCAAAGAAAACGGACAATGAATATGGTTACTTGGAATATACAAGGTATTGGTACAAAAAAAGTATTTAAAGAACTGTCAAGTACTTACTGAAACAAAAAAGAAAGGTAGAGGAAGTGAAATAATTGGCAGCTATATACACTTTTAGAGTGAAGTAAAAAGAACGAAACAGCAAAAAGAGGAAGGTCCATTGCTATACAAAAACGATAAAAAAAATCAAGAGTTGGAATGAGATAAATAAATACACGAGAACGAGATAAATAAATTCACAGTTGTGAATACAAACTTAAATGTGGCGACTGCCCAAAAACTTACATAGGTCAAACTGGTAGAACTTTTAACAAACGTACAGCAGAACACAAAAGAGCTTTCAATAATAGAAAAAGAGATTCTACGTACGCACTTCACCTTCTAAGTGAAGTGCGTACCTTTCATCTTTATTGGAATAGATGAAAAACTTGAGACAAACAGTTCTCCCCTCCTCAATATATTCAGTTAAAGACTATAAAGTGTAAACATATACCAAAAATAAATCACAAGACAGAGAAATTGTTATTGTCGCAGTATACTCATCTACCGATAACGCAGATGTAACAACGAAAGACGAATTTTATGACAAACCGGCAGAAGTTCTCACAAACATCAATAACAGAAAAAAAGCTCATTTTAGATCTTAATGCACATGCATCTTTGGAAAATATGGAGAAGATACTAAAAATGATAGTGGTCAAAGATTGATAGATTTATATGCAAGTCTATCTTTAAAAAATATGAACGGTTTATTTCTACACAAATCTATTCATAAATATACGTGTTATCAACCATATAGAAATCATAAATGCATTATTGACAATATATCGTAAAAAATCACAGCTGATAATTAAGGACGTAAGGCTACATAGAGGACCCCAATGTGGATTAGACCATTTTCTGGTTAAGGCCAATATATACACATGAAATATCGAAAACAATATAATAAAGATAGCCAACATCAACAGGAAAAAAATCTCACAGCACACAAATACAATTTGCAAAGAGTGAGACAAGAGTCAGTACAATTTTTTTAATGTAGACTAGCTGCAAAAATAAATTACATTGAAAGATGGAAACGCGGAAACTTAATACGAGGGCTTGAAAAAAGCCATTTACAGTGCAGCACAACAACCAGAATAGTGGCCAGAAGATTTAGCATCCATAATAGAAGACAAAAATAAAGTCTATCAGACATTGTTAGTTTCATAATAAGAAGATTAAAAAATATATGGCCGTTTAAATAGAGACGTGAAACGAAAAGTGTCAGAAAGAAAAAATGACACATGGGAAAGCAAATGCGCCGAAATAGACAGATATATGGGAGGAACAAGACTATATATATATATATATATATATATATATATATATATATATATATATATATATATATATATATGAGAAAATAGAAATGATTACTAAAAAAGTAATTAAAAAACCTCTAAAAGATATGTATAAGTAGACGTATTTTATATACCTGAGGATTTTATGATCTCATCTCCTTCTTTATCTTCTGTAATGGAACATATCCTTCTAAGATTTTCTATGAAATTTGTCGGAGCCTCGAATATTCGTGTAACCTTTTCTTCAGCGGCTGAAGCGAAAAGATATCGAGAAATAATTGCTATTGAGTTCATGTCATAACCATGTACTTGAGGTCTAGCTATCTCGTGCCAAGTAATCTAAAATATAAAGTTAAATAAAATGTAAAGTAGATTTTTATCTGTTCAGCATTTAGTACTTATCATGTCCTAATTATACTGTATGCATTCCCATCTATTTTCTTATGCGTTAGTTGCAAATTTATCAATCTCTCATATATGTATGCTAACAGTAGTTACCCCATCGTAAGATTTAACTTCTGAGACTTATCTATTACTAGACTCAACGACCATTTCAACTTTAGTAACTACCGGAAACCTAACCAAACCCATAATGTCATCTTCTCAATCTTTATTACACAACAATGATCAGCTTTGCGAAGTTTTATCCTTAAATTAAGTAATATCCCACTTTCAACTCAAGACTATAATAATAACAACTATATTAAATATTAAGCAAATAGCAGTCAACAATGAGGATTCATATGTAGATTAATCCATAAAAGAGAGATTATACTCCTTCAAAACTCAGCTTTTCCTATAAATACCCCCATTTCTAACATATATGCATCATTACCGTTCCATCACGTAAAACTTTCCGAAAAAACACACTCATGAATTCGCTTGATAACACCTACAGTTCTTTTAAAATTAAAGTACACAATACTCTAAATCAAATTCTAACTAATACCAAAGACCCAATCAATTTTATGAGTCGTAGCGGAGTTTGTACATCATTATGTTGCGATTGTGATGCTACTTAAGTGGGTAGAACATACAGATCCTTGTTCACAAGATTTTTAGAACATTCAAAGAAGGTTCATTCATTCAAACTTTGCTTTTTCTCATTCTGTGAAATTTATCAACCACCATTTTAACATACGTGATGGTGTTTCCCTGGCAAGCGGTGCAATAAGATCAAAAGACCAAAATGAATGAATGTCTTGGTCAAGTATGAACCACATTATCTTTCCAAGGAATAGAAAAGACCAAGTCATCATCAAATGACTTCGAATAGGACATACTCTACTTACGCACTAATATATTTTCAATGAGGGGGTTGCTCCGATGTGTACCAAGTGTAACGTTCAATTAACAGTGAAACATATAATTATTGATGTCCAATATAAAACAACGAAAAAATCGCGTGTGCTCTGAGTGACAATTTAAAAAATGTAATGACTTCAAATTTAACATCTTTATTGAATTATCTCAAAACACCAAACTGTACTATTTTTATGTAATAATATGTATCTTATTGTCTGTGTATGCCCCCCCCCCCATCCTATTTTAACCCTTAGTGGATGATGTGGGTATATTTGTGTAAATAAAGAAAATATAATATTAATATTGTTAATTTAAACAAAATTAAAAATTCATTTACTATTTACTAACCACAACCCACAAATGGGTGTATAATTTTTGATTGATACAAAAATAACTACAGTAAAACCTCCATTAACCGAAATAATTGGGGGGGAGGCCGTTTCGGATAGCAAGAAAACACAGATAACAGAAAATAACATTGTTTTTTATAATATTCTTGAGAAAAGTTGATTTCGTAATGTTTTCTAATAAGTAGATACAGTTTAAAGTAATAAAATTAAGGAAAATGAACAAGTTTAACATGCTTTTTTGAAGAAATCTTCTATTTTCTTTTGCCTGTTCGTTTGACAACGATGTTTTTCTCTCTTTCGATCGTTCATTTGCAAAACGTCATGAGTTTGCCTCATTCGATTATTCGACGAAACGTAAAGTAATCTGAAAAGGACAAAACTTTATGCAATGACAACAAAAATTAAGAACCTAGTCGTGTTCCTAAATAATTAGGCCTACTGTATAAAATTCTTACCTCTAAGGCGTTGAAAATCTCGTCGCCGGTCTCGTGCTGCCTGTTGCCTCTTGAACCATATCAATGATGTCCTGGTCGATGAATTTACTTTCTGAGTCATCGGCTGCTAACCACTCACGTATCTCTTCTTGGTTAATTTCGTCACATCCCGGCAAATTTTTTCTCGTTTCCTTACCATTTTCTTCTTCAGGATCGTCAATCAAAATCCCAGTTCGGGACATCCCATCAAAATCCCATCAAAAAGTTTGTTCCAGCATTTTTCCAAAGTTGAAGATTTGATCTTGGCCCACCACTCAGCTCACCAATAAACATGTTTCATTGTTAAAGATTTGAGAATTTCGGGAACACTTTTGGATTAATTCGTCTCCTATAATAACAGATGTCTTAAGACTTACTTACTTAATCAGTAGACCCATTTGTACCTTTCGGTGTTGGGCCCATGTCTTAAGAATGCTCCTTTATAATGTCTCTTGAATGTCTCTATAACTCCCTGGTCTAGCGGCTGAATTAAGCTTGTGACATTCGGTGGCAAAAATCTGACAATTGTCACCATTTTGTAGATTTTGAGGGTGAGTTGGCGCATTGTCAACAACCAACAATGCTTGTATATTTTAAAAGGTTTTTTGATGTTAAAAAGGATTTTACACTTGAGACGAATTCATTTTTGACCATTCAAATAATAAAGTGGTCGACATCCATGAACTTTTTTGGCTTCTATAACTGAACGTGCTTTTTCGGAAATATCTTTTAGAGCTCTTGGTTTTTCTGATTTCCCAACACACATAGACATCAATCGGTGAGTGAAATTAACGGAATTGTTTACGTTTTGCGACAAACATTTACTTTTTATTGACGAAATTATTGAAACTGTCAGCCGTTTCGGTTAAACAGGATTCGATTAAACAGGATTCGGTTAAGGGAGGTTTTACTGTATTAATCACGTCTTAACTTTTCGACATTATGGCAGATTTATTGGATATCACTTCCTGGTTTTCCAACTCAGTTGGTTGGTAACTTTGGCTTGACCCAGACGTGGTCTGCGTTTCGAGTAAGTGCTCAGTATGTTCTCTTTTGGATAAATCCAAAATTGTCTACGTCTACACTATGTCGTTCAATTTTAAATTTAATTAACATTTTAAACGTAAAATAAAAATCAAAATTTTACCCCCTTTTTCATTATATTAAGATGGAATTACTACTTTCAGGTATCACTGATTATGGTCTGATAGAAGCGAAAAGGTTTTGAAACCTTTTTTAATCTTTTGGATATTTTAATGATTTAAATAATTTTATAAATTATTATACCAATTACAATAGAAATTTTACACTTCATTGTTCTTCAAATTCTTTCTTGATCATTCAAAATAACTAATAATTATTATCCTAAATACTTACTTCCTCTTTATCCCGTTTCCAAGGAGCATGAATCCTGGTTGTCTGGTCCGCACTGGTTGTAAATAAAAATTGTCCATGTGGTTCCCACGCACAGTCCGTCACTTCGTTGAAGTGGCCTCCGACAGTTGCACACGGGATCCATTGTGATAATTTCATAGAGTGTTTCCATATGTGAAAAGCGCCATGGTAACTGTGTCCAAGGACTGTATCGCCATCTGGTCCGAAAAGACCACCGTAAAAACCAAGAGTGTTACCTTAAAAATATTATAAGTAAGAGGCGGCTGTAAAATTTATCTTATTTTTAACGATACTTTTGCAATTTTTAAAGCTTCCTTTAAGGCAGCAAGCAATAAATTAAAAAAACAATAAGTCACCCGACTCAGATAATATAGCTGCAGGAAGTAGAGATCCCCTGTTGAAGTCATACATGAAATAATACTTAACATTATAAGTCGATAATATTGTGACATTTTTATAGCATACCTAATATCAAACTGGAAGATCAAAATTCATCTTCAGATACCTAACGAAAACCATATCAAAATCGAAAATATCCTAACTAATCGTGGTTTACTCCAAGGATACTCGTTGAATCCAGTGTGGTTCTGTCTAGTACTGAACCCTGCATCCCAGCTACTAAAATCCACTGACTCTGGTTTAAGTATTAAAAACAGTATCACTATAGTGGCAACGATTAATCATCTTTTATATATGGACTAGTGAATTTGCCCGTCGCATGCGACGGTAGATAAAATCACTTGCATATCTACAGTCCCTTGTTAACATTAAAGAAATAAAAACGGCGCGTTTCACTTTGGGAGTTCCGCCAGAAGTGAATACTTCTTATAGCACGTTATTACTATGTAAGTTAATTAAATTTTGCGTCTGCTTATTACTGAATTGTTAATATTTTTTATAATAACACCACAAATTTAAGTTCTTTAAAATTTAAAAAATATTAATTTTTTCTTTCGAAATTTTGCTTAATAATTTTAGTAATTTTTAAAATTTATTAAATATTATATAGAATTTATTTATCATTTACATTTTCAGTATTATCTTGTATTTATGTTTATTAACTTCATTTTGATTATTACTACATTTAATTTTATTTAGTTTTATTTAATTTAATTCTATTTAATTTGATTTAATTTGGTTTAATTTCATTTAATTTTATTTGATTTTATTTAAGTTTACCTAATTTTATTGAATTTTATTGAATTTTATTTAATTTTACTTAATTTTATTTATTTATTTTTAATTCTGTTTAACGGTATTTAATTTTATTTAGTTTTATTTACCATTATTTAATTTTATACAATTTTAATTAATTTTATTTAATTTTACCTAATTTTATTTTATTTTATTTTGGTAAAACATTGACGTTTGTTAAAAGTCATTTTATTTTTAGAATAAGTGGATATGCAAATGTATATCTGTCACTCCAGTGAATAAGTGGTTAAGTCAATTTTGCATAGTTTTCAGGAGATGAGTTACAAGTTTTGACAACATGTCATAAATCGATTTTATACGATAGAATGCTAAAACATTTACAAAAAAATTAGATAGAATACAAATGTATTATTGGTCTCATTCTGTAACTACTAAGTGATTAGGATACTGAGATATGAGACTTAACCATTTATTCACCGTCGACTTACCCAGTTATTCACATCAATATATTAATAAAAATAAGCCAATCTGTGTATTTTATTTCTTGGTTTAATGACTTAAAACATAAAAAAAGGATATCTCTTTATTTTAAATATAACAAAAACAGTTTAACAGTTTAAAAAACATTTATTATGAATTATTTGGTGTATCTTCGTCAGGATCCAATTCTTCCAGGTCAGGATCATTGGCGACATCGTTTTTCGTTTTCAGGTTTTGATAAAATGAATGGAATGAAGGATCTATTAAAGGCAATAAAGACAATAAGTCTTTTTTCTTTTCTGCTGTTATCGGTACTGATTCGTTGTTAATATTGGGTAAACTAAATAATATAGTTGGACGTCCTCTACGAGCAAAATTTATTGTTTTGAAATGATCTTCTTCTTTTAATGAGCACTTAAATGAAATTTGGCCGCCGCTTTGAGCATATTGAAGCCATTGGACAGGTTTCCACAGAAACCGTTCGCCATCATTATCAATTTTTTTAATAATGTAAGGGCCATGTTTCTTCACAAGCGAATTAAAATCGAAGAAATTGTCTTTCAACATCATAACAATTTCAAAAGGATTTTTTTGTTTAGCAATTCTGATTAACTGTGCCCAGTCGTTAAGATGATTTATTTTTAAATTAGTTTTTTTCTTGGCCCTTTCAATAACGGAGTGGTCAGTATCACACTCCATATGGGTATGACCACTAACCAAAAATTTGTGGTTGATCTTCAGGTTTGCCTTTTGATTCACAAAATTAAGAAACATTAATGCAACGACGTTATTTTTATTTTGACCGCCACACGTATCGA
Source organism: Diabrotica undecimpunctata (assembly GCF_040954645.1). Classification (NCBI taxonomy): domain Eukaryota; kingdom Metazoa; phylum Arthropoda; class Insecta; order Coleoptera; family Chrysomelidae; genus Diabrotica; species Diabrotica undecimpunctata. The sequence continues at coordinate 147,514,633 of NC_092803.1, forward strand.
AATAAAATGTTACTTCTGTTTTTTCAGAAGACAAGTGTGTTAAAAAATGATTAAGGCATGAGGCGATTTCATTAGCTCCCCTGCCAGATATGGTTTCATCCCACAAGTAGCAAGTTGCTTTGTCTGTTACCATGTCATGCACCGTGAGGTTAAAACTCCACAGCTGCCTCTTGTAGAAAGAAACTGAGGTTGTAAGGTACGGGGTAGGCAGGCACTGTTGCAAGTCAAATGCATAAACTCCTTTCGATTGATTTTCTTTAGCAATTGCTTTGTCTCGACTTTTCTGCTCATAAGCAAATTGAGCCATGTTATGATGTTCGTCTCTTTCGGCTATTAATTGGGTTTTATATTCTCCTGAGGATAATTTAATTTGTACATTAAAATTGTCACATTTGTGACATGTATCTTGCTTTGGTTTTTTAAAAGCTAAACCTAAATCACGAAAGATTTTAGTGTAAATAGTTAGGGAAACAGAAGATGCTCGTCCTTCCTTATACAAATCAAACATTTTTGAAATAGTCAAATTGGATGGTAAAAATTTCTTATTAGTTCGATTTCGACAATAGTGGCTCTCGTAATTGGGGAATGACAAAATATGGGACTTGACATCCTGCAAATCTTTTAAGCTCCATTTACTTTGAGGCGAGGCTAAACCTCGTTGGTCTTTTTGTATTATACCACTTGCAGAATTGGTCTTTTTTTCTATTACTAATTGGACAAAACCTTTTGTTTCGCCCAATATTTTTTGGAAACAATCTCGGCATACTTTTACTTTTTATTTATCAATTATTAAATGGTACGAGCAACTGCATGACCTGTCTTTTTTTGGATTAATAATATTTTTTTTAGTCTTTTTATCATTTATTTCTATTAAAGAACCAACGTAACTGGCCCTCTTGTTTCTACTTCCTAAATTCCAATAGTTTTCGAAGCAAATTTTTTTATCATTTTCTGTTATCCTGTCATTGCATTTCATTCTACATGATTTTAAAGTACCCATTGTTCGTTCAGAAATTATTTTTCCTTTTTCGGTTATATATGATTTTCCTAAATTTCTCAATTTTTTGCATTCGGCTCTCTGACGTCTGGATCTCCCTCTTTTAATATCTTTTTTATTATTATTAGTTCTTACCTCAACAACTTCAGTGTTACATGAATTACTTCCATTTTTGTCTTCTTGGCACATATTTGTTTTTTTCGTCCGCTTAGTGTTGGAGTTTCCTTCATCTGACGAGCTTGAATATCCAGGCTGTGGTAAATAAATCGGATCAGCAATGCTATCATCTGAACTGAAATCTTCCAGCACGTCAACTGCAACGATATTACTAGCTGATGATGTATTTGCGACATCCACATCTGAAACAAAGAACTGTTCTAGAAAGGTTTTGCATAAATCTAAGTAAGTACCTTACCTTTCATTAAATCGCTATCATTATTGTTCTTGAGTTTGTTGTCTTCTTGGCACATATTTGTTTTTTTCGTCCGCTTAATGTTGGAGTTTCCTTCATCTGACGAGCTTGAATATCCAGGCTGTGGTAAATAAATCGGATCAGCAATGCTATCATCTGAACTGAAATCTTCCAGCACGCCAACAGCAACGATATTACTAGCTGATGATGTATTTGCGACATCCACATCTGAAACAAAGAACTGTTCTAGAAAGGTTTTGCACAAATCTAAGTAAGTACCTTACCTTTCATTAAATCGCTATCATTATTATCCTTTAGTTTGTTTGAATCAAAAGCAGGCAGCACAATCTTTTTTGACAAAGCTTTTTCTTTTAATTCTCTCAAAAATATTGACCGGGAATGCATATTTTAAACAGAATGCAGAAATAGTACGAAGAAATAATGTTATCAGTCACAGAGTAAAAATAAAATGAATGTAAATTTTTAATTTATCCTCAATAATAATATCGTTATATGCGCGTGTACTTCCCCGAATAGTGTTAATTAATAATTCAATAAATGTACATACAACGCTATCTAACGACTAGTGTATAACTACGCTGTAGCTCATCCAAAGGTATCTGCTTTGGATCGTAAATTAGCCAGAAAATGTCGTGATGTAATAACTTATATTATAGTTAACCAGTTGTGCACACTGGTCCAAAAAAGGTCAACTCGACTTAACCTGTTAAGCACAGAAAACGATTATTGGTCATAACTGGGCAGGTTAATTTAACCATTTATTTCCTAAGACATTATTTTATATGTTATTAGGTAAGTCGAGTTAATCTAAATAGTACATAAATTTTAAAGATGGCCAAAAATACACATACGTATAACTTTGGCTAGAGTCAGCTTACAACTTAACTACTGGTTCACAACATCGGAGTTCACATTCTTTCCTCATTTGTGCACTTAACCCATTTTGGCAAAAATTCGACTTAACCACTTATTCACTGGAGTGACAGATATAAAACTTACCTTACAATTACAGTGAACTATATGATGACTGCAAACAATTTAGAGAGCAATTTTGATAATTATGAACAACAAGAATCCATCGAACATCATTGGGACCAAATCAAAACGATTATAAGCAACTCAACTACGAACTTAAAAGAGAGCAGTCAAAAAAAGCAACAGTGGATGAACGATGAGATTTTGAACTTGATGGAAAAAAGACGCAATTTTAAGAACCAAACCGTCGAAATGTATAAAGTAATTAATAAAGAGATAACTAAAATAAGAGCTGCAAAACAAACATACTTCGAAAACAAATGTTTAGAAATTGAAGAATTACAGAGAAAACATGATTCATTTAATATGTATAAAAAAATAAAAGAACTGACAGGTCAGAACAAAAAACAGGCAAATAACATCGTTGATAGAGACGGAAAACTGATTATCACTAATTTGCATAAAATAGACAGATGTAACGAGTATATTGAGGAACTGTTTAGTGATGAAATTCCCGAGCTTGAAATTAACGAAGTAGTTACAGGACCTGACATAACTATGGACGAAATTGAACAAGCAATACGATTAGCAAAGACCCGAAAAGCGACGGGAACAGATGAAATACCGAGTGAAATAATAAAACTCTTCGAAAGTTCAGGTAAAATATCTCTCCTTCATCTGTTTAATAAAATTTAAGAAACTGGCTATATACCAACGGATTGGCGGCTGTCGACTTTCGTGACGATACCTAAAAAAGCAAATGCAAAAAGATGTAGTGACTACCGAATCATCAGCTTGATGAGTCATGTTTTAAAGATATTTCTACGAATTTCGCACTCTAGGATGTACCAAAAAATAGAACAACAACTTGGTGACACACAATTTGGATTCCGCAATAACCTTGGAACACGAGAAGCACTATTTAGTATTCAGGTTATGGTACAGAGATGCAGAGATGTCAGACATCCAGTTTATTTGTGTTTTATTGACTTTGTGGCCTTTGATCGAGTAAAACATACTGAAATGATAGCCATTCTTCAGCAGGTAGGTATTGATGATAAAGACCTACGCATTATTAAAAATCTTTACTGGCATCAACGTGCAAACATCAGGATTGGCCGGGACACTTCTGAAAAGCTTCAAATACGAAGAGAAGTAAGGCAGGGCTGCATTTTGTCCCCGCTACTATTTAACATCTATTCTGAGTTCGTTTTCAATAAAGCAGTGGATAATGTTCAATGTGGTATAAAAATGAATGGTGTCAATATTAATAATTTGAGAAATGCGGATGACACAGTGTTAATTGCAAGCAATTACGAAGAACTTCAACATCTAATTAATAGGATTACCACAACGTATGATGAATATGACCTTAAGCTAAACACCGCAAAGACAAAGGTGATGGTCGTCAGTAAAACGCCAATACAACCGGAAGTGGTAACAGCTTATGGTGAACAACTGGAGAGAACTAACAGTATCACTTACCTTGGTTGTAATCTAAATAAGAACTGGGACATGAGCAAAGAAATTAGAATACGGATAGAGAAGGCCAGAGCTGCATTCTTTAAGATGAAGAAACTGTTATGTGGAAACAATATTACTTTAAGTCTGAAAATTAGATTAGTGAGATGTTATGTGTTCTCTACTCTTTTGTATGGTGTCGAAGGTTGGACTTTGACGAATACACTTCTCAATGAACTGGAGGCCTTTGAAATCTGGGTGTATCGGAGAATCCTACGAATAAGTTGGGTGGATAGAGTTCGTAACGAAGTTGTTTTGCATCGGATGGGAAAAGTTACGAAAGTCGTCAAAACAGTTGAAAATCGCAAACTTGAATATTTTGGCCATGTTATGCGCCACCCAGAGAGATATAATATACTCCATTTAATAATATAAGGCAAGGTAGACGGAAGAAGAGTGCCAGGTCGAAGAAGAACGTCATGGCTTAGAAACCTGAGAGTTTGGTTTAACAGATCCTCTGCATCTCTTTTCCTTGCTGCCGTCAACAAAATTACTATAGCCAATTTGGTAGCCAACGCTCGATAATCGAGCTAGGCACATGAAGAAGAAGATATTTGTACAATTTTGCGAAAAAATTAATTACCGACGAAGTAGTAAAAATTAGCAATAAATCAACTGTATCGTTTCAAGAACAAAATATTGAAATGTCAGATGTCCGATCAGACAAACAGTGTGACTTGTACTCATAGCCTTTTATATAAATAGATGATTTATAATTAACGGGTTCTGCCACAAACTACTTAGATCGGTTGCTAAAAACTGTAAAAACTTTCTGAAATGACATTAGTATGCATTTCGAACTAGGTAAATGCCGTAAATTCTCAAATAGTCAGAGGTAAGGTTCATGGAGGATTCGATAAGCAAAATGGCCAAAACATCGAAGCCATAGGTGAAAATGATGGGTATTTAGAAATATTTCGGAGTAAAGCAAGCGCGAAAGATTAACCACAAACAAATAAAAACTGATTTAACTTTTTAACTTCTTTAACCACAATGATTTAACTTCAACTTGACCGAATTTAAAGCATTAAATACCTATGCATGGTCAAAGGAAGAACACTTCTCACAAATGCATACAAGCATCATTCTCGTATTTCCGTAGAAAGAATATTACCGCCATATTTAGGAGGAAGAGAAATAATCGGAAAAACAGGATGCTAATTTAAAAAATTATTTTGCGCAGTAGATGTCAGAACACTGCTTAAACTGATGAACAAAAAATGCTCATAATTATCTTTCAATAGAAAAAAATGCGTATCTGGATGGGTAAACATCTGCATGAGCGACATCCCGATGAAGTCAGCTAAACCTAAGTGAACAATATAGCGTCGAACTCTTGGTTGATATTAGTAAAGGTATTTCCCGAGAAAAACAGGGGTCTTCTACTCGCCGTTCAAAATCAGATTATTCCAATCAAAAATTACCTGAAAAATATAAAAGATCCTCGGGTGTAAAGGAGCAAATGCAGATATGAACGTCAAGCTCAAGAAATGATCCAAAATCTTTCCGGAGGCTTTCAGCATCACTCAGTAGAAAAGATACCCCATAAAACGATAGCTAAAAAACTGAAACTTCTCCAAATAAACCATGTTGGTATCGACCTTATTATCAATATGTCCCTGGTGCTTCAGATTGACTACAAGTTATACTAGGATTGTACCAAACTAAACAGTGGTACATAATAGACCAGATCTCATACTAGTTAATAAACTAACTAGATAAACAACACTCATTGATGTGGCAATATCCAACAAAAATAACCTAAGAACTTTAACCAAATAAAAGGCAGATATCGAGCACAGTTTTTTATTAAATCTTGCCGAAGTACTTTCGCTCTCAGAGCATCATCAGGGGCATTTCGTCAAAAATTTGAGGGGCATTTCATGCTCTTAGAGCGAAAGTACTTGGGAAAAATTTAATAAGAAATTGTGCTCGATATCTACCTTTTATTTGAAATAAGTAGAACATGGAGAATAGATGCGTACGAAAATTTTAGGAGATATTCCAGCATACCAGGTCAGCTAGGGCTCGATAACACGGAAAAATTTCCCTCCCAAGAGCTCAATCCATTTGATACCGTAGGTATCTGGAATTACTGAATTTTCAAGTTTTTTTCTAAGAAAGTATTTAAAATGACCACACTAGTGTTCATGATGACGATCGAAACGTTTAATACTATATCTAATAGAATCGGGAACTACGACATTTTGTCCGAGTCCGAACCATTAAATTATCGAAATCTGGGCGCACGATGTTACCGAAAAATAGATATCATAAGATATCATCGGATCCTTGATTGATTTTGGTCACTGTTCATATTCTTGTGATCTAGCGCCCAGCATATCCGCGGCATTTCAAGAGGCGTATGAGTGTCAATTTTCCCGTTGATTGAAATATTTTCAATCAATGGTTTTACAACGCGAAAACCCCCACGTTGCAAAGTCATTTTTTTACTATAAAACGATTCTTATGCAGTTTAGAGAAAAATAGTTCATATAAAAATTGTAGATCTTAAAATATTCTTTAATTTGCGAGTTTGTAAATTAAAATACATAAAGAATTCACCAAGATAGTTGCAAAAAAAACCTTAATTTTGCAGTAACTTATAAATGTTGATAACAATGTTTTTTGCTTAACGGCATGTAATATAACTACTTAAAATTGTGACAGTTAATGAGTTAATAAAGTATGCTAAATTTTAAATAGATCAACCGAATAGTTAATGCGATCATTTAAACAACTGTTCTTACCCAGACACTCACTCTAGAGGTATTGTGTAAGTCGAAATCGATACTATAAGGGTACATTTTTATGGTATATTAAAAAAACTGCAACATTTTATTAAATTTGTTATTAAAAAACAGTTTGAAGAGGGGACTTTTTAGCTTATAAACAATTATAATAACTTTTGACATTTTTTATGTCACGCGCTTGTTAGTAGGCCTAATGAAAAGCTGGTAAAAAAGCACACTTTCCAAAACAAATCAAAGCTGAGTCTAAATTATAAATGAAGATCTAAATTTTATTATCCATTTTACAGATGGTATATACCAAGATGGAATATAACCGAATGTTATAGGGGTGTATTCTGTAACATTTCCGTTAAATTTAAGAGGCCTCTAAAATTTAACTTTTAACGGCCCTCTTAAAGTTTTAGGTAACATTGACATTCTATAAAGAAATATTATAGAGGACTGCTAAAATATATTATTTTAGAGGAACCCTCTAAAAGGTTTTAAATCAGATACGGCAACGGCGCACGTTGGTCGTGTTTAAACTACTTGTAAGGTAGAAATTGACCAAAAACTAAGTGTCGGAGGCCAAAAACTTAAGAAAGAAGGAGAAATTGACAGTCTGCTTGACTTATTATTTTAGTAATATTGAAAATATATTTTAGTTTATTTGTGTTCGCGTTGGTTTTATTTTCATTTTAATAAAATTTTATTATGTCTCGTGCTCCACGAACAACAAGTTTCTTAAAAGAAAATAAAATTTTAACAGGAACTGAAATTAATCCTAATGAATTGAAAAAAGTCCATGTGTTATAGGAAAGGATTGATCATATCTCGGATTATCCTTTGATGTAATCTGATTTCAGCTCTACAAAAAGAATAGAACATTTAAATTTTCTTATAGGTGTACACATGAATCATAAAGTAAACTAAGACTTACATTATTATTTATTATTTCATCAACTAAAGCTTCGCCAAATATATCATAAAAAGACATTTGTCTTTTTTAATTGTTTATCTGCACTATAATATATAAATAACAAACTAATAATCATATAAACCTAACCAAACAAAAATAATCAAATAATATTTAACGGACTGCTGAAAATAAGAGGACAAGTTTTGACATCCTCCAAAATATTCTGTTTTAGCGGGAGTTTTAACGGTTTAGGTTAGGATTTTAACGGATGCATAAGTTACAGAATACAAAAATATTTTTAGCGGACGCTAAAATTTTAGAGGCCTCTAAAATTTAACGGAAGTGTTACAGAATACATCCCATATTCCGTTAAAATAATGGTATTCGTAAAATACCGCCACGGAAAAGTGGAGGGATGAACTACAAAAATATTATTTATACTTATTAGCTACTTATCTTCATTAAATGCAATTATAAGAAAATTAATCATTTAAAATTAATATAAAAGAAAAAACTACAAAATTAAATATAAGAAATAAATGTATTTTAATAATTCATAGTTATTATTAAATATTTACATATTATCAATAAAATTTCAATACTTCCTACGAAATAATAGTAAATTCAAAAAAAAATTTATAAAAATATTAATTTATTTAGTTTTCCGGGACTTTCCGAGAGATGAAAATAGCTCAATTCTTATTATTTTATTGAGATATCCCAGTTTAAAACAAAGTGAAGGTTCTACTTGCGATAGAAGCCAAGATATTGTAAATCTGGCCAGCGCGCCTCAATTTCAAGTTCCAATCTAAAAAACGGAGCTCGACAGTTCTCTTCTCCACTTTTTGAAGTGATATTTCACGAGTACCACCATTTTAATGGGTTATAAGTTTTTACTCCTTCACTGTATATGCTATCTATAAATTGTATCACAAAATTCAGATCTTCATTTAGAATCCTTTCAATTTTCAGCTCTTAATGTTAATAAACAATGGAAGTATGATTTTAAGAATAATGCTGCAATACCTCAGCTTGTTTCTTGTTAGTTGTTATAGTTTTTTTTTGGAAAGTGTGCCTACTTACAGCCACGTGAAATAAAAAAATATCAAAGTTATTCTAAATTTTTGGAAGCTAATAAGTCTTTTTTCAAACTTTTTTAATAACAAATTAAATAAAATGTTGAAGTTTTTTTAATACACATTATAAATGAAGCCTTAAAGAATCGATTGCGATTCTTTGTTTAAATATTCGCTCTCCGGGATAAACAAACTGAATAACTTATAAACTATTTGGTCGATCTGTTTGGAAATTTGGGATAATTAAAGAATTCACCACATGTCACAATTTTAAGTAGTTACATATATTACATGTGTTTATGCAAAAAACAAAGTTATTAACATTTATAAATTACTAAAAAAAGTGTTTTTTATAATTATCTCCGTCAATTGCTGGAAACTCTCAAAGTAAAGAACTTTTAATGATATACAACTTTTATTTGAGAAACATTTTTCTCTAGAATGAATATTAAACTTTGTATATGCAAAAAACTGTGTTACTTTTTAAGATTGTTAAAAAAAAACAAAATAAAATCAGCTGTATGTCTGTACAAATTTTTTATCAGCTACCCCTCATATACCTTTTAGAACCTTCAAATATATGTATAAGATTTTTTCAGCTTTTTTTATTCATTGACTGGAGTATATACAATACAAATAAGACGTATAAAAGTAGATGCTACAGATCTTCATGAAAAAAATATAATTAAAGATTTTATAAACAACGTATCATTACGAATCTTTAAGAAAGCCGTGATTGTCGATTGTTTATTTCAAAACCATACCTAATGAAAAACATGTCTCTAAATATCTTACCTCCTATTTCTCCTACTCTTATTTTTTCTAACCATAATTCGGAAGTTTCGTCGTACTCCCAAATTATCATACTCTTGTCAATGGATGCAGACAATAGTTGTTTACCGTCCAGACTCCACTGTACAGAATAAACCCAGCCTTCATGGCCAGATATTACGGACTCCAGATATATATTGTAGGTGTTGGATTTTGTTCGTAAATGCGCATTTTCGGGTACTTCTATTCCCAGGTTTTTTGCAGACAGACGCCAAAGACGGATGAAGGCGTCTTGTGATGATGATGCCAAGATTAAGTCATCGCCTGTAATTATTATTATATTAATTTGAAAAATAATTATTACAGCAGAAGTGACTAAGCTGTCATTAAATAAAAATCGATAGGAAAAATCAAGCAGCATATAACTAGATCAGACATTAACAATATATAGTGATGAGTACGTTAAGAACCGGAAAAATAACGCAAAAGATGGAAAACATAATACGTTGTGAAATAAAAAGAGATGAAACTAGTACAGGTGGAAAATTATCGATAGAAACCTATAATTTACATTACATCAACACTCTCGATAGTTTCCTCTAAACCCTTCTGCTCCAGGCCATTTTTGAGGTAGGGAGCTGTATACCAGCAAATTTTTTTTTAATGAAAATACATTTTATGGTAGTTATGATGTATAATAGAAGAGATATTCACCTATGGGGGCCAAAAAATGTTTGAAGCAATTTAAATTTATATAACAATTTATATTGTTTACCAGAATATCCACATAAGGATATTTGGGTGTACCAGTATATCCACCCTTGGATATCAATTGTACTACCAAAATATCCACATCTGGATATCATTAAAATGTATCTATGTATTTAATTTATAAAGTCACGCCAAATAATAAAAAATAAAACATATATAAAAAGACAGTGAACAATTTAATTACATTCAGATCAAAGCAAAAAAAATAAAAGAACATTATTTTTATTACTTATGAAAACTTTCAAAATGTTCCGCTGAATAAAGTCCAGGTTTGTCCGGGCAAGCAATGCAACATTTTCTCGGTAGTTTTCGCACTCCACGTCTTTTACAAATTACACAAACTTTTCGTAGAGCCCTCTTTTTTCCAATTTCTTTTGGAAAATCGGCCATTGCATGCATTCATTTCTTGATATCCTTTACTACATTTCAGAATTATCCCCCGGCAGCAGAGTTTTGTGTATTTATACATTGAAACTTGTTTTTGATGGGCTTGGCTGTAAAATACTCTGGAGTTCAATAGCAAGATGTAAAAGGTGCAAACCTATTTTGGTGAACTACGTGTAGGATTTCTGCAAAGGATTATACGGTTGAACATCTTGGTCCACTGCATCAACTGATCCCATATTTTGATTGTAGAATTCAATATGTTTCGGTTTGTTATAATAAAGAACATTTCCTCCTACAGCATATCGTTCTCTTTCGCAAAATCCTGCAGTATATTTACTGGTAAGCAGATAAACGTCTTTCTTGTCCTTGTAGCGAACTAGAAGGGGCATATCCTTGCGAACAAAACATGATTGTTGCCTATCTAATGGAACCAATGTTAATTCTCTTGGAACGCCCCTATTTGGTCAAATAGTGCCTGTAAGGAAAGTCTTTTGTGTCAATAGAAACCCGCAAAGACGAACGGATGTATACCAATTATCTACAATCACTTCACGATTATTGTTGAGTAGGTTTTGGCAAAGATAAACTACTATTTTCTTGGAAAAAGATAGGTTTTCTGTTCCTGAAATGTGCGATATGTCATATAAATCCTTGCCGATATATATACAAAAATTCCAGGTGTGTCCTCGATGTTCAGACGCACTGGGACATAAGGAATGTATTTTGATGCCAAATCGACTTCTTTTGCTTTTTATGTACTGTCGAAAATGGAGTTGACCTTTATACAACATAAATAGCTCATCTATTGCGAAAACTGGTCCTGGGTCCACTAAGTTTTGACAATTATCTCTAATAAGAGCCATAAAATGCCTAATCTGCTAAGCGGTGCATTACTTATGACAAGTTCTGGTGGTGAAAATCTAAGGAATTTAAGAATCTCCAAAAAGCGATTTCGGCTCATAACATATTTATGAAAAACTGGAGGACCAGTGCACATATTATCTATACTCCAATAATCTAAAATTTGCGGACACTTGGTCGATCCACTGAGAAAATATAGCGCTATAAATACATACATTTCTTCTGTTGTCACTGGTTTATAAGTAAGACCAAAAACTTTCATGGCGGCGTGTGGAGTATCATTAAATATTTATCAGCTCTTTGATCGGTCCATTCGCATAGTTTTTTAACAATACTGCTACTTACAAATGACTCAAAACAGTTTACAGTTTCCATATAATCTTGAAAGTCAATAGCTCGGTAATAGTTACAAATGAGCAGCCGCTCATTTGTACCCCGTCAATTACTTCTTCCAGTTGATGAATAATTTCTGTCTGAATCGCTCTCGAAGTCACTATTAGACATTTCATACCTCAAATTACTTCCAATCTCGAGATCCGAATCCATTTTTACTAATATAAAACACAATTACGTACCTAATAGGCAAGAAAGAGAACACGTGCTCACGTTCGAGAATAAAAGTCAGATGAATACTATTTACACTGATTTTTTCAAGGCATCTTACAGAGTAGATCAAAGCATCCTATTAGAAAAATTAAATGCCTTTGACTTCAGTCATCAATTCTTGCAATGGTTCAGCAGCTTTTTAAGAGACCGCACACAACAAGTGAGAATAGGTTGTTTTAATTCAGATACAATTCGTTTATATGAGGAGTGCCCCCGAATACTATTCACCTTTGTTATTTAATATGTGGACGATATATCAGAATGTTGTAGAAATTGCGATTTTCTGATGTTTGCAGATGATTTGAAATTATTTAAATCCATAGATTCAAATGATGATATAATTTTAATTCAAAGAGATTTACACCAGTTGAGTATTTGGTGTGAGAATAATATTTTGCATTTAAATGTTGTTAAATTCTGCTATATAAGTTTTTATAGAGGTATTAAAAAATAAGATACTTCTTTATACAATTTCTATACAGGGTGATTGATTAGTGTGAGGAAGCTCAGTAGATCTGTTATAGTAAAAATTACAAAAAAAAGTTATTGACAAAAATTGTAGGCAGCTTTAAACTCCAAATTTTAAAATTAGTTACAATCTTACAGGGTGTTTCATAAGATGGTGGCTGACCAAACTGATGTTTTTTTAAACGGAACACCCTGTATTTTATTTTAAATTTTAAATCTGCTTCACTTCCACATCACAACAATGTAAAGTTTTATTATGTTATACCGGGTATTTAAAAAAGTTATAATCAATATTACCTGAAAATCGTATCAAGTTTAACTCCCTGTATAATTAAAACGGAGTATAAGAACATTGATATATTGCAACCATAGTTTTTTAATAATTGTTAAAAATTATAAAACATATTCGTTTTCATAATATTCGTTAAATCAAACACAGGGTAAGTCAAAATGCAAGTACATTATTTTTTTGGTAATTTTAAATAGTACACCCTGTATTTTATATCACTATCGAAAAGTACTACTATCTTACTTCAAATTTTATGAAGTACTCCCTATACCTAAAGTTATCAGTTTTCTAGATATTTTTATTGTTCCATCAAAGTATTAATTTGGTAGATATTTTAACGTTTACCAATAATTATTGTGAGTTGGCCATGATTGATTTGTCAGTAACTGACAGTTTGACATTATTGTTTATTAATTCAGTATTGGGGTACACCGCAAATTAGCAACAATTATTATTTAGTAGTTCAGTAATTAATTTAATTTAAATTAGCAATAATGAATTTTACTACTGATGAAATGGTAGATAGGATCTGGATATTGGGGGAATGCAATAAAAATTCATTACTGTCAGCTAGAATTTATCAAGAACGGTTTCCAGATAGGCGGAAAGATTACACAGGCTTACACCCTGTAAGATTGTAACCAATTTTAAAATGTGTAGTTTAAAACTGCCTACAATTTTTGTCAATACCTTTTTTTTGTAATTTGTACTATAACAGATCTACTGAGCTTCCTCACACTAATCAATCACCCGGTATAATGAGTTGTCTTATGTCAAAACAATAAAAGATTTAGGAGTCACATTTGATGAAAAGTTGCGTTTCGTACAACATATAAATAATGTAACTGTAAATTCATTTAATTCTTTAGGCTTTATCATCCGCAACTGCTGAGGAGGCCGAGACTATCTTTTTGAGCTTTAAGAACGGTTTATTATGCTATGGTCGTATCTGAAGTGGGATATGCATCTATTGTATGGTCTTCACAATACCAAGTTCATTGTACTACATTGGAGAAATTGCAGAGCAAATTTTTAAGATATTGTGCAAATAAATTATATATACGCATTATTAATCATGATTATACAGATATTTTAAAAACACTCAACATGAATTTATTAAAAATCAGATGAGATAACTCTGATTGAATATTTGTGTTTAAATTAATAAATTGTTTAAAAATCGGATAAAAAGAACTTGACAAGTTATGTGTATAGGTACTTTTTTGTTAATTTTAATTCATTTTGATTGACAGTATGTCATTCGAACCAGTACATACCGATCTGTGAATCAGTGTAAAAATTGGCTGTTTATCGCAGTAAATACCGGTTTTTAAAAGTATTTAACCATCAAAAAGTGATTAGTAATTGTTGTGTAGAGTTTTTAACATCAAGATCTGTAATATTATTCGGTAAGAAATTGTTTATTAATACTTTTCTAACCAAAACATTCACCTGTGTTGACATTTTTGTCACATTTGACATAAGCCAGTCCTATCAAGGACTGGTTTGGTGAAGTATTGGCCAGGCAACCAGTAATACAGATATGCGCTACAATTGCTGCCTATTAGTCAAAACTTTATTACAAGAAAACCAAAATAGTTACTTTTGACTACATGAGTAACAACTTAAATCAATGTTCTCCTACAGTTAGCAACACCATCTCTGGAAACAACATCATCAGTAATAATCCAAATTCATATGCAACTGCTACTATATCAAAACCCAAACCGAAATATCCCAAAAAAGATCAAGCCATATTAATACATGCTGAACCAAACTTATTACTACTCGACTACGTCAAAGCCATAGGTAACATTGTTAGCCTCAAAAATATATGCTTCGCCTCAAGAATTTCCAATAATCGGATATGCATCTACTTAACAAATCCTGAACTTGTCGAACATATTTTAACAGAATACCCTACGATTACAGTCAACTCTGTAGAACTACCCGTAATAAGACTGGTTACCCCAGCCAAAAGACTAATAATCTACAACGTCTGTCCATTAATACCTCATGAAATTATAGAAAAACACCTTCAAGATCTAGGTCTTCAACTTGCTTCACCAGTGTCATATATTAAAGCTGGAATCCCCGGTGAAGAATTTACGCATATTAAGGTCTTCAGAAGACAGGTATACGTTACTCCAACAACAGATAGCCTCGAAATTGAAACTTCATTAATAATTCCATTCGACAATAATTCGTACAGAATATTTCTCTCCACCGACAAAATGGCATGTTTTCTATGCAAAAAACATGGACATGCAGCAAATAACTGTCGAAATCCTCCTATCAATCCTCTCCCAAATAAACAAACGTCCCCAGCTGAACCCATTCCTGTTACCCCAATATCAAACAATATGGCACCACCTAACACAACACAAAATACGGTTTCCAGTCAACAGATGAAAACTGTCGATATATCCACCACTTCTATTGCCGCAAACAATGAATTTCTTCCTCCTACCACTGGTCAGAAACGAACTCGTTCTGACTTCAGCGATTCTACCTCCCAAGAAATAAACACATCGACTAACTTACCCATCAAAGACATAAAAATGCTTTCACCCGACGCAAACGTGCATAAAAAGCATAAAAACTAAAAAATCCAAAAAAGTCGCACTCGATCAATCTAAATTAACCGCCTCCTCTGTTCTCACAATCAATAATCTTTATCAAGAAAATCCAAACTTGTTCTCTTTACCGGTTGAAAATTTTCTTGCCTTTCTGGAAAACTCATTCGGCAGTAATAACCCTCTTCAAGAAGCACAGCAGTTCAATCAAAATGTTCGATCACTACTCGACGACATGTTTAGAATATACCCTTCACTGGAAGATAGAAAAATCAATATAGATTTTCGAGAGTTTCTAAGAAAATTAAACAGCAACGTAATATAGACAATTCAGAAATTGGAAGCACAACATCACAAAAATAATGATGAAGATTATCTAACCGACTCTTCTCTAACCTCTCAACGTTCTCAATGTTAAATATATTTTACTTTCACGTTAGTGCAGTGGAACTGCGGTGGGTTCTACCCTCGCTTAGAACGATTACAACAATTAATCAATAATACAAAAGCAGATATCATCTGCCTTTAAGAAACCAATTTCAAGGAAACACAGATGTGATCTTAAAAATTTTTTAAGGTTACCATTTCCTTCGGACTACGTATACAAGAACCAGTGCAGGAACATCTATCTTCGTGTCTAACGATTCATTTTCTATACAATATATCCTAACTACCAATTTAGAGGCCATAACAATAACTGTCTGGTGTCCCAACCAAATAACCATATGCAGTACATATATTCCACCTAATTACAACTTAGAAACAGAATTTTTTTTTCTTGAAAGACATTCAGTTGTTCAACAGAATATAACCCCTTGTTTTTCATGTACTTTACCTTTAACTTATAACTTAGTGATAAAACTGTTGTATTATTTAGTCATAGGTTCTAAGCTTATAGATTAACTGTAGCAATTAGTAACATGTGCTTTTTGTAATTATTGTACACAATATTGTTTGTGTCAATGGTATTTGCAGCCGAGACACATTAATTTAAACAAAAAAATTACACTGTATGTTAACATGTTTTTTTGTAATGGGGGTAATTTCGTATATTAATAAATAAATAGCGAAAATGTTTTTCATGAAGTAGACTACATATATAGAATTAATATGCATTATTAAAATAAATATTTACCATCTTTAGTAAAATCCAATCCCCTTACCCAATCTTCATGACCGGCCAGCTTGGTCCCTTCTTCAAATTGTAAATTGTCTGATTTGCTTTCAGAAAAAATATGAATTTTGGAATCATCTAGAGCACATGCTAATAACAATTCATCACTATTGGGTAAATATGTTAACCTTAAACTCAAACCTATATGGAATCCAAAACTGAGTGTCTGATTTAATACAAAGTCATCTGAAATTTAAAAAAGTATGTAAATCAACTTATTATTTTTGTTAAACATATTTAAGTGTATGAGAAAGAGAATCAAATTCCTAAATAGTAATAACTAACTATATAATGGAAGGAGAAAGTATAGGCCTGAAAATTGTAGAAAACATAAATATGCATCAAAAATTGGAGAAAAACTCTATATATATATATATATATATATATATATATATATATATATATATATATATATATATATATAACAAGCGAGTCTTCTACAGCTGGCGCCGCTTCTCGCATCCTAATTTCCAGCGTTTTCTGTCGAAGCAATCTTCAGTTGTTAAATCGACATCGTCTCTCCAGGATCGTCTTGGTCTACCTCGTTTTCTTCTAGTTGGCGGAGTCCATTCTTCTATTTTTTTTGGCCATCTATTTTCAGGCATTCTCTGAAGGTGTCCATACCAGTTAAGTCTTTTGGCTTCGATTGTGTCTATTATGTCTAGATCGATTTCCATTTCTCTCCGAATATCTTCGTTTCTCACCCTATCAAGTCTAGTGAGCTGGCAACATCGTCTCCAGTAGTTCATTTCCATGGCCTTAATTTTTGATTTGTTTCTTTGGTTTATTTCCCAGAGTTCGGCGCCGTACAGCCCAATACTTTCTATTATTGTTTCATAGATTCTTCTTTTATTTTCTTTTGTTATTTTTTTATTCCATAATAGTCCGTGTAGCTGTCTGGTGGGTGATCTTGCTTGGCCAATCCTGGAGTGTATTTCTTCGTTACTTCCTGCTTTTGATGTTATTTGGACTCCCAAGTATTTGAAATTGTCTGTTGGTTTTATAGTTCCCATTTCGATTTGTAGGCTTTCTGGTTTTTCTCCTACAACTAAGTACTCAGTTTTTTGTATATTAATTGTGAGGCCCCATTTAGTATACTGATCTTCCAGTTTTCTAAGCATGTAGCCTACATCACTCTCGTCTTCAGCTAGAATGGCTTGGTCGTCAGCGAAGTGTATCGTGTACAATCTATCATGTCCGATTGGGATGCCCATATTGCAGCACTTTCTTCTCCACACTGAGAGTGCCTCATTTAGATATATTTTGAAGAGTGTAGGTGCTATGCAGCAGCCTTGCTTTAGGCCCTTACTAATAGGAATTTCTCTAGTTAATCTATTTCCAGTTTTAATGTTTGCCGTCATATTTTTGTAGAGCTGTTGTACTGCTTGTATATTTTTTTTGCTTGTTCCTTGTTTTTCCATTGCTACCCAAAGCATTGAAAGTGATACACTATCGTATGCATTTGTCAGATCTATAAAGACTATATGAGTTGAAAGGTTGTGGGCTAATCTTTTCTCGATAACTTGCTTTAGAGAGAATATACTGTCCATACAGGATCTGCCTGCACGAAAGCCATTCTGTTCTTCAACATCTGTCATCTCTTTTTCAATTTTGTTTTTTATTATTTTTCCATACAGTCTTGAGAGTGAATTTATGACACTTAGCCCCCTGTAGTTTGAACAATTCTTTCTATCTGCTTTTTTGTAGATGTTGTTAATATGTGCTTTTGTCCACTCCAGTGGTAAGTCGTGTCCATTATAGAATAAGGTGAAGACATACGCCACTAATTCCCGTAATACTTGTGGGCTATGTTTTAATAATTCATTTGGTATACCTTGTGGTCCGCATGGAAAAAAACTCTTAAACTGAAAAACTGAATGATCCGCAACTTTTGAGAAGAAAACCAAACCATATAATAATGAAAAAGAAATTAGTTTACATCTGTCTTTATAGCTAAATCGGATTCCATTCCAATCTCTTATAGGCCAATATCATTAGCTTCATCTGTGTTGAAAACCTTCGAGGGGCTTATCAAAAATCGTCTTATTCTACCTCAACATATTCTACCTAACACACAATATGGTTTCAGAAAATCTAGATCAACATTGGAAGCATAAACAGTAATTGTAATAGATACTTTAGCTGGATTTACTTGATGGTGGAAAATGTGATATTATACTTTGTCTCCAAAGTGACTAGTCTGTACAGGGTAAGATATGCAATGCTAAAGTTATGGGAATTTCGCCAAGACGTTGCCAGTTTTATGCAGTGAGCGATGGCGTTCTCTATTGTCTATCTTTCAAAATAACGGAATAAACCAGGAGTTCTCAACAAGTCCTCAAGTGCAATTTTATGTAATTTACAAAATCGTTTGCTAATAATTTTACATAATACTATACATTATTTGTTTCTAATAGTAACTTATCAACTTTTATCTTTTATTAGTAGCAGTGGTATAATAAAATGTGTATTAAATAAACATTTGTTTCAAAGTTTAAAATATTTCCGGTAATTTCTGCTGTCAAATTTAAAATGTTATTTATGTCTCTGCGGTGCTAATTACTGCCATAATGTGTAAGGAATTTGTAATTTTGGTTGATATCAACTGCAAATACTTTCTTTTAAGTTATTCAGTAATTAAGAAGCAATTAGAGTAGTTCTTGTACATATGTTTAAAAGCTTAATATATCCAGGGCCTTAGAAGATATATCTGTCTAGTGTTATGATTTGGCAAATTTGATATGTTTTTTTTTACAGATTTTTGGCAACTGGGGAAAGTCTTTGATCACTAGCATTTCAATTTCGCATATCTCACTGTCAGTAGAAGTAGGTATAACAGGCAATGGAATAGTGAATAGACTAGCAAAAGCAGCCCACACTACATGGGAGGAACTACATCTTAAATACCTCCTTCTTACTTATTCATAAATCAAACAAAAACTAATTCGAGAAACATGGCAAAACTTCTATATTGAATAACAAACAGATTATTCTTTGTAAAACATCAAAATATAATTCCCAGACAACCAAGGTTCCATAAAATAATGAATAGAAACCTTGTCAGTACAATACATTAGGTATATACTAACTATGCACTAACACCATACTATAAAGGACAAAATGAAAATTATATATAATTTGTACTACAATTGGGGTAGAAAGGAAACAGTAGTACATAGTTGAGAGTCCAATAAACACCATAAATAAATAACAAAATATATAATAATTTAATGAATTGTCAGATAAGTCATCCAATAGATCTTAATTGTATTACTTTTTCAGAAAATATTAACATTTTTTTATGTACTTGATCAACATATAAACTAATTGTAAAATTACTATATTCTATTTCTAATGAGTGTAGAGTAATAAAATCTCATGAAGTATTCAAAAGCGCTACAGGGTAATCCGTCAATAATCCGTCAATAAATTCCGTCCGCATTGCAAAATTCTGTCGTTTCATAAAGAGCAGGTAGGTATCACCCTGTTTTAAGGGATTAGTCCATTGTTATCGACAGATAAACACTGAGCCAGAGGCGCGCTAGTGGGTTAATTGACAAAAGAATATGCATTCTTAAAAATCATATTAAAGGAAATAAAAATGTAATACAGCAGAACAGTGTTATTAAAAAAATATAAAATGTAACAATAAAATATATACGAACCGAAATCGGGAAATACTCACAAACACACACGAATGAACTTTACATATTGAAACACTTGTGGGGAGTTTAAATCAATTTATTCACAAAAACTACAAAAACTTTACTGGATACGTTATTACAATTCTACATCACTATAGTCTTCATCCGAAGAACTGTCATCATCCCCTGGTGTTATAATTATAGGGTCAACCACCTGATCGACCAAGTTGTCCAGTTCCCACATTTTATCTTCCTCTTTTAAAACATGCTGGATTGCTTTTTGCCAGTTTTCTGATGTGATTTCCATAATGGCTTGATCAAACAATACCTTGACATCTTTCATTTTAAATGTGGTATTGTGCCTTGCAACATATCCTTTAACTTGTGCCCATATAAGTTCTATGGGATTTAATTCGCAATGATATGGCGGTAGGCGTAGCACAGTTACTTTATACTTTTCTGCTACATCTTCTACGGCATATTTTATGAAGCGAGATTTATGTTGTTTTACTACGGCTAGTAGTTCCTTCTTTATTGAATTCGTCTCAAACTGAATACCTTTATTTGACAGCCAGTTAATAATTTCTTGCTTTCTCCAAGCTGAAGTTGGTACCTTCTCTATGCGCCTTGAATGGTAGCTTGCATTATCCATAACCACGACCGAATCAGCTGGAAGAAATTTTAACATTTCCCCGAAGTAGTCTTCGAAGACATCCGAATTCATGTCCTCATGATAATCTCCCGTCCGACACGACTCAAAGCTTAACAAACCTTCTTTTAAAAATCCTTCTTCGCTTCCAATGTGAGCAATTATAAGCCTCTTCCCTTTTCCCGAAGGCACTTTAATACCCGTCGAAAGGCCTTCTATGAAAGCTTGGCGAGCACTTGTTACATTTTTATCTTGCCACATTTTTTGGACTATATAACCTTCGTTTATCCACGTCTCATCAAGATAAAAAATTTTCTTGTGCTCTCTGCGGTACTGTTTTATAGTTCTCAAATATTTTCGTCTCCAGCAAATGATTTCATCACTTTCCAGTAATAGTGCCTTTCGATTGTGCTTTTCCCAGGAAAAATTCATACTTTTTAAAGTTTTCCATAAAAGTTTTCTGGATATCAAAGGAATATCGTTATCTTGGCTTATCTCCATTAGTATTTTGTCAAGGGTGGGTATTTCCTTTTTAAAATAAAACGAATGAACTTTTCTTCGAATGTCACGTTTGGTGTCTTCACCTAAGATTTTTATTGGTCTTCCTGATTTTCTCTTGCATGGACTTAACTGGCCTGATATCTTTCTTTCTCGCAATAATTTAAAAATCGTGGACTGTCCAATTCCAGTCATTCGGGCACATCGCTCAACACTTTCTTGCACAGACAAACTAGGGTGATCGTGTTTTATGCAATCATATACATTTAAAATTATAACTTTTTCACTAACAGATAGCGGAGAATTTTTTACACCTCTTTTCTTTGGAGTAAATGTCGCCATTTTATAACTTTTTCACTATTTCTATATCACAATATTACTGTACGTTTAATTGGTGTAGTAACAATTACTAACTCGAATGTCGAATGATAATAATAAAATAAAAGAGGGATTATAATGAAAGTGTAAGTAAAACCTCATTACGCGTTATTAGTCTTCATGTTGATTTATTTTAGTAATATTAGGAGGTGCGTCATACCCTTATCAGTTTCTTCTAATGCTTTTATTCGTTCAGTAAGGAAGTGAATTTGTTTTTATAAATAAAAATGTAATTAGCTTTAATGACCATATAATGGAATACGAGTTTGAAGAATAAGTTAATCGAAAAATTAAATAAAATTGGTTATCACAAAATATCCAAAATATGATATTTTGAGGTACATCAATTTTTGACGACGAAGTTGACATCCGTCCATTTGCCTACGCCCATGACGACACCGAAATTCAGGCAAATTTTATGACACTTCATGATTTATTACTCTACACTCATTTGAAACCAATTATAACCAGAAACAAAAAAACTACAGTCTATTTAATTTACTTACCGTTGCACGTCATTATCATTGACAGAGATCGAAGTTGACATAGTTGCCAAAGTATAAAAAAATCCTGAATCCCTTTTTAAATCAAACAGGTCACATAATTATTGCAATAGTGGATTATACAACAAAATAAATTCTTATTAAATTTTTACGTGGCATTTTTGAAATAAAACACAATAATTTTGTTCTAAAAAGAACAGATTTTATTAAATAGGTAAAAATATAAAACAAGAAGTTTTATATTTTTACTTTATATTAAAGTTTTTTTATTTTATATTAAAATTCAAAATAATAAAATACAAAAAGTGTCAACGCCGCAACCGTCAAATAAGTGTTACCAATTATTTATGCCAAAATATCATATTCGTTCGATTACAGTTGCAGTGTGTTCCGAACAAATGTTATCCATAAAAACGCTTTATAATGCATTTATACAAATTAAATAAAACATATTATCTTGTATTTCTTTAAGTTGACATTAATAGAAATCTTTAAATATTATTTCTACGCGTATATAATGAAATATGTCTAGTGGCTGTAATGCCAGTGTACTCGGCAAAGTGATTCTAAAAAAGAACATACCTACCGCCTAAATATTTTGTGTTGGTATCATGTGACCTTAGGGGCTATGACGCGGATGACGTGCAACGGTAAGTAAATTAGATGAAGTATATATACAATAAGAAAAGTTAAGTAGATTTTCCTTTGTATGATTCTTCTGCAACTTATTTACATTGTAACATTTTTTTTTTATAATTAAAATGTTAAATAATTTTTAATCCTTTTACCCCTGTCGCTGAGACGCCGATGGCCGTATTTGCAAATAATATATACGCATGTTGGTCGTGTTGACCATTAGGAAATTTTATTGGAATTTTCAGGCGATTTCTTTTTGATAAATTTGGTAAATATCGTCGAAGGCACATTATAGTAATTTTCTGAGAGAACTTAATCCGAAAGGATCTATCTTTCATCATGTTCCTAGCTAGAAGAGTACCGTTATTTTCGATATCGTTAGAATCGTTTTACCTTCTTAGAAATCCATCCAGGCTGGCCTGTCATTTTTAAGTTGGGGATATCTAACCTTATTTTTGGGGGAAGCTTGTGAAATTTTAAGAGGAACATTACTTCTGGCGGGACAGTCTTTGCGTAAGGACGTTCTTCATATCTTACCGTCTCTGTTCTCTGTGCATTTTCTTTTAAAGTGTATATACACTTCTATATTTGAGTTCTTTCAATCTAATATCATATTAGATTAAATATTGGTATAAAGTACCTTTTAATTTAAATAACTTCAGTGATTGCTACAAGTATAGTATATAGCTTCAGTGTAGTGTAGCAGTCATCAAGATTTACTGTAAGTAATCATAGTATCTTCAATTATCTGGGCGAATAATATGATATGGTTATGGTATCATATTATTTTCAATTATCTGGGCGAATCTACATTCATCCATGTCTTCACCTGTAGTTAAGAGTACTTACTGATTTTTGCATTCAATTTAAAAAACATTCAATATTTTCTTGTGAATTTTCCATCATCTACTAATAAATTCGAATAAATAATAATTATGACCTTTGTACTCCCCGTTAATCATTAAACAGTAGTGCAAACAGATAATTAACTTAACCAGTGCGGGTGGTTAAATATATATATATATATATATATATATATATATATATATATATATATATATATATATATATATATATATTATATATAATATATATATATATATATATATATATATATATATATTATATATATATATATATATATATATATATATATATTATATATAAAAATTAAATATAATATATAAATATAATATATATCATTGTGTTGTTGAATATATTGTTTTTGTTTTATGTATGAATTAATTTGTCGAGTCCTAACAAGTTTCCTGATATAACAATAACTCTGAATATTTGCTTTTTACCTTCAACTATTATTATACCTTCGACCAGAAGAAAGATCAGGCTGATTAAGTTTTGTAGGTAAGTAGGTAAGTTTTGTAGGTAAGTAGGTGGACTGAGTCCACCTAATATATTTATTATTTGTTTATATAGTGTGTTAACCAAATTTATTTAATAATTAACTGTTGGTATCTTTCCTTGGATTTGGTCTCAGAACCAAAATATCTTTCCTTATCTCTTTTCTTTTTTAAGGTTTCTTAATTTTCTCCTTGAACCCCAAAAAAAATTAAGTGGTGCCCTGTTTCTATCTTATCTTACCTTTGGTAATTTTACCCATCTATCTTTCTGCTTATTTCCATATATTTTCTAATATATCTTATCCTGTACTATCTTTACTTATTTCGTCCGTTGGACCCATTCCTGGTTCCAAAAGCTAGTTTCGAACCCACGACTCGCTCTCCACCAACCATCTGGCTGCCATCCGCAGTGTCTCCATTGGTGACCTTTCTAGCACCATCCAAAAAAAGTTTCCGAGGTTACAACATATGAGCCGTTGAAAACCAGAGTGGCCTAAGTCAAGAATTTCATGTTTCGCGTTTTCTCGGTATATAATTCTGTTTAACAGTGTTCTATTTTGCTACAAAATTTGAAAAATATTAGTGCATCCGTTCACTCACAGATGACACTACTGTAATATATGTCAAATGCTATGAAGGTTGCCGTTTTAAGGCAAAATGGTCTAAGTCTGACTTGGACCATTCTGCCAGAAATTCTGTCACGAATTTTTTATAAGTGTCACGTTTGCTTGTAGTAAAATGAGTTCTAGTGAATCTGTAAATGAACCGTTTAGTGCTAGTGATAGCGAGTACGAGCCAGAAAACAATGACGATTCAACAGAATCTGATTGTGATAGCGGTAAGTTTATTTTTTTTATTTCCTTTTATAACCTCAAATGTGTGAATAGCAGTATTTTATTTGCACGTTTGTTTCAGCTGACAAACGTTCGAAGTTAAAATTGGGCGAGTACAAGTCAGAAAACAATGACGATTCAACAGAATCTGATTCTGATAGAGGTAAGTTTATTTTGTTATTTCCTTTCATAACCTCAAATGTGTGAATAGCAGTATTTTATTTGCACGTTTGTTTCAGTTGACGAAAGTTCGAAGTTAAAATTGGGATCAACTACCAAGCACGTCGGCAGAAAACGAAATAGAGAGCCAAGTAAACGCATCAAGAATGTTCGAAAAGAAAAAAGAAACTGTGGGGAACAATATGTGTCTACATCTAATAAGGTGGTAAAAGCGAAAGAGTTTCATAACAGGGTGTGTACGTGCAAGGGCAAATGCATTCAAAAAATTTCTCAGGAAGAAAGGAAAGCTATCTTTACAAATTTCTGGAACATAGCTAATTTTTCAGCACAAAATGCTTTTCTAGTTGGTATTGTAAAATTGTCTAAACCAGCCACTCACCGTCCAAGAAATGGTACAAGGCAGAAAAAAGCAGTATCCTACACTTATGTCCTAAATACCCCGAAAGAGTCTCATAAAGTGTGCAAAATGTACTTTTTGGAAACCTTTGCAATAAGTAATGGTAGGTTAATGCGTGCATTAAAAAAGGGGGAGATATCATTTCCTGGTGAAGATTTACGGGGCAAACACGCACCTAGCAATAAAACTCCTGAAGGAAATATACAGTTAGTACGCGATCACATAAACAGCTTTCCTTCTTATGAATCTCATTATACACGAGCTCATAATCCTAATAGAAAGTTTTTAGATCCAGAGCTCAATGTACGTACAATGTATACCCTGTACAAAGAGAAATGTGTAGAAGATCCTGTGTCAGAAAGTTTATACAGACAAATTTTCCATCGCGATTTCAATCTTCACTTTCACGTACCATTAAAAGATACATGTGTTAAGTGTGACAAATACAAAAATCAGGTGACCCAGGAAAAGGACGAGAATACGAAGAAAGTGCTTCAATCACAACACGAGCTGCATTTACGGCGCAGTGAAAAGGCCAGAGCTGCTTTGAAAGACGCTAAAATTACAAGCATACGTGAAAAAGGGAGAGTGTGTGCATTCACGTTTTATTTAGAAAAGGCCTTACCGTTTCCAACTTTGACTTGCTCTGTAGCCTACTATAAAAGAAACATGTATGTGTACAATTTGGGTATTCACGAGTTTAGCGACGAAGACAAGGTGTTCCTGTATGCCTGGGATGAAACTATAGCCTCTCGAGGAGCACAAGAAATAGGATCTTGTATTCGAAAGCATGTTCTAGAAAATGCAAAGGACGCAAGACACATCATTGCATTTAGTGATGCCTGTGGGGGGGCAGAATAGGAACTTTAAACAGTGTTTGTTTTGGTTGAAACTCATTGCAGATTCCGATAATTTGGAAATGGTAGACCATAAGTTTATGGTATCCGGACATTCCTTTCTCCCGAATGATCGTGATTTTGGTGTAATCGAACAATACGAAAAGAATAGAGTGAAGTATGTGCCGGACGACTGGTACAGTGTGTTTGAGAAGTGCCGCACAAAGAAACCGTATCATGTTTGCAAGATGAACGGAAATAATTTTGTATCGTCACAAAACCTGGAAGCAGCTGTTACCAGAAGAAAGAAAAATGTGAAGATAACGCGCCAGTATCGTGGCTTAAAATTCAATGGCTACAATTTAGAAAGAGTGATCCCTATAAAATATTTTATAAAGAAACATTAGATGAGGAGTTTCCTTTTGATGTCATAAACTTGCAACCTGTACGAAAAGGACGTATCGCCAATTTTCAAAATATTGAATTTTCAAAACTGTATGAAGCTCCAATACCAGTTACGATTAAGAAAAAAAAGGATATGGAAGATCTTTTGGCGTTTATACCGCCCATTCATCACGACTTTTTCAAAAATTTATCCGTAAATGGAAACAACACTGCAGAAGTAGGTCCACTGGAAGATATTTTGGTGGCGAATGGAGACGACGATGTTTTTTATGAATAAAAATTTAATTTGTAATAATATAATACACAAAAATACACGATCGTTTGTAAGTCTAACTTTTTTGCTTTACTCCAAAATAATGAACCTATTGAAAGCCAGAGTGGTCTAAGTCAAAATATTAACAAAAAATATAAAAATTTCGACTGCTGGCTGATTGTTCCGCTGGAATTACTTAAGTTTGAGCTTTTTTTATTGAAAATCATTCTGATCAAAGTCAGTTTTTATGTTCCCATTTAACGCCAACATGTTAACTTTAAGTCGTTGTTTCTCGAATTTCAACATTTCTGACTTAGACCACTCTGGTTTTCAACGGCTCATATGTGAAGAACTTGGACAGTCCATATCAAAGTAACTATGGAACACTAATAAATTTATTATGCTAAGCTGTAACATGACACTCAATTCATAAATCCAATAAAGTTATGCTCAAAGTGGTCCTAATCAAAGCCATTAATACAAAAAAAATAAGTTGACATGTGCCATATAAAAAATTTGTTTATTGGGCTACTGCTCATATTTATGTTTTTTTTTATGCTCCAATACCTATATCTGGAAAACTGCCCAATACTTGCACAGTATTTAGTAAAACACAGATTAGTACATACTTTATTTAAATGTCAAATTCACAGCTTCCTCAAATGATTTTTATGGCTTAATATAAATATATAACATTATATTATTAATATATTTGTTTCTTACCTTGAGAATTTTGCCTCAACCATATTTTGGCAGTTTGATCCATTGATACACTTACTACAACAGCACTTTTGTCATCTCTGTAGAGGCCATCTACAATATTGACATTGGAACTGTGGCCTTTCAGTACTTTTAGCAGGTATATATCACCAATTAAAGTCCAAATACATAATGTCCCATCAGTAGATCCAGAAATAATTTCATATTCTGGGGTATTGTTCTTTCCTCTTAACCATTTTACAGAATTTACACGTTTTGTATGGTTTATTAATATATGGGTAACTTTTCCTCCACTTCCATACTAAAATAGTTAATATGTATCTTAAGACAAAAAGTAAAATATTTTAAGATTATATAATTTTATCCTATTTGAATAGACCTTATCCAAGTCTAATAGTTCTCAAAAGAAGAAAGATACATCTGGATTTTCCTAAATATTAAAACTTATATACTTATGTATTAGAAATACTCTAATACACAACAAACTGCAAAATTACATTTAAGTAGATTAGTGCTATATACTAATCAATCATAAAAGAGATAAAACTGTTCATTTATATTTATTGTTACCTATGTGAAGTAATAGCAAAGAATATAGACGCTTAAGCGTCTATATTCTTTGGTAATAGTAATACCAAAGAATGTAATAATGTGTGTCTGATCTTGCCTAGCTGCTAATTAAACAAAAGTATACAAAGTATGGTATGTAGAAATGGCAATAAACAAATTTAAGAGATCTTGATTAGATATTAAATAAATAAACTTATACCTATACAAAATATCAAATAAATATGGGATTGAGCCACAATTGATTGTAATAAAAATTACATTTTATCTTTTTGAAAATGATTTCTGGAGTGAAAATCGAAAAAACAAAACAAATGCAAGATGTTTATTAAATACAATTTAACTTGAACATGCCACAAGATCATGTTCTTCCATGCTTCCAAAGAGAATCTTTCCATTATAGAGTGTTAAATATTTGAATAGACTTACTTTGGGATCATATACCAATACAGAATTACAAGATCCATAGCATATTAAATCATTTTTACCCCAATCGACAACGGTTGGAACTTGATTAGAATTGCTTGATGTATAAATTATTTGAGATTTCATATTTTATAACAATGTTTTAAAGCTTTAACGTTTTTAAACATATATCTACCTACTTCACATTTGATTTGAAATTTCAATAACATAACACATAACCTATTAATAATCACGCATTCTTCTTCTTCTTCTTCTTCTTCCTTTATTGGGTAATATCCCAGGGGATGATTTGCCCAGCTAATTCAGGGGGGATATTCTCAACTTGCTCTAGACAATCGAATATCCCCATATAAAACTAAATTGAAATTATTTTATATTGAATGAACACTATGTTGAAATTTCTTCTTCTTGGGCCAGACAGTATAGGAAAGACAATTCAACACAGGATAAAACATTTCTCCATGGTACTATGATTATGTTAGTCATAGTATCATGCTTTTCTCGCTTGGATGTAGCAACCAGTCTTTTTCTACATAATCTTTTCTTTTCTATTAGGTGCTTTTTAGTTATTTATATATAAAATAAGTGATGAGGTCCTCAGAGTTCCACAGCAAACTCTTCTGCAGCTATCTACCACAGTATAAATAACAACATACTGTGCCTTATCCTCCAATCCTAAATAAATTCTAGTTCTATAAATTTTTGGCTAAATTGAATTTTAGGGCAATGAACATAACCCATGGTACAATGAGTACACAAGGTATGATCACCGGTATGATACATAATGTTCCAAAATCGGTTCGCTTTCGCGCATGACGTAGTCAAGAACGCTTATTCCCGCAACATTTGAATGTAGTTGTATAGGAAAGACTTTTAATTTTAAGTTTTTTTTTTATATAATTTGGCTAATTTAATTATAGTAATTATAAAGAGATGATAAAATTATGTTATTATAATATTTATCCTTTATAAAACATAGATATCCTTTATAAAACAAGTTTTAATTATCTTTTATTACACGTAGGTACAGGTTAATTAACTTATACTCTAGAGTTCGATATTTCAGATGTTTAAAAAGATACAGAAAAGTGGTAAACGTATATATACCTACTGAACTAAACACAAAATCAAAATAAATAATGACAAAGTCAACTTTATTTATATCGAATGAGCTAGCTGGCCATCGAATATGAGTGTAGTGAGGTCACACAATATTGCACAACATTTAAAATGACATCTTTTGTAATATTGACACATAAAATTATCTTGGTATTGTTTATAATAATGATAACATTGTATATTTTAATAATTATAACATGATTTAACAAAGAAAAATATGTTATTTTGGAAGATGCTAAATTGATTTCCTCCGAAACAGTTCTTATTGCAAATTGCATAGCAGGCTGAGGCTAGCTTCTTACTTAACAAATCGATATGAAAAAACCATTTAAGGTTTCATGACTAATAATTAATAAAAATAAAGACTTACGTCGTTGACCTAGAAGTAGTAAGAAGCTGCTCAACATACTTTTTGGACTCTCTGTGTTCGCCTCCTTGTATGCGTTTCTTTTGGTTGGTTAAAAGGGTAGCCGATGTTAATTTAGGCAAATAAAGACTAAGTACTGCCTCTACTAGGACCCTTTTCAGAAACGTCATTTAAAAGTTCCTGTTGTAGATTTCTTTGGTAATCTTCAGTTTTAAAATGTGTAGAACAAATTCTTGCAATATTACAATTAAAATTATCCTATCTACAACAAGATATAATTCACAGTTTTCTGGTCACACTATCTTTAGGAAATGTATGAAACCTAAAGATTTTATCTTCATTGTCACTATTGCAACAAGCAATTGCACAGCGTACTTTGAAAAAGGTACATAACCAGATATACAATGGCAAATAAAAACTTTCAGTTTTACAAAAAAAAATAATATACAGTATGAATAAACAGTAACTAAACACCATTTGTAAAAAGACACATATGTAAGCATATATCTAAATTATTTTTCTATTATAAAATAGATGACTCAGTCAGTATTGAGTTACTTTAAAATATATTTATTATCTCATAACTTGCAATTTGCAATAGTCACTGATAACCGATATTATTGTTGAACTTTTGTTTTTATACAAGCTTTCTGTCTTACCGGTGTAAAGTAGTCTGAAGTCGATATTTATTGTGTTTTGCGTTTGAACTCATTTGTGTCTTATTTTAATATTATTATATTGTTTGATAAGTAAATTTTGCATATAATAATCGGTAGGTTATAGTAATGTGTATATTTTTTATTTTACTAAATGTCATTATAACTCATCTAAAATACCATATTGAATTGTAAAACAGATTTTTCTTTATTGTACTCTATTTTGTTTTTATTTCAGTAAAACTGCTTGGAAGTGAGTGACAGTGAATCAGAATAAGCAAATGTTTACATTACTATTTACCTATTCACAGTATTTTATCTGCAGAAAATTTTTAAATTTCAAGGGATTTGCATACAAAAAGAGTACTTATAATATAATATTAGTATATGTATGAAAACAAAAATAAATATTTCGCCTGAGTCTCTAGGAGAAATAAAGGTTTTACGCTACTGAAAATATATTTTTTATTCAATTATAACCAAAACAAAACATTTAAAAAAATAGATCATTTTTTAACCATAATTAATTAATTTTAATAAAAATTAATGTGTACGTTAAGCTGTAATAATGGGTTCGAGGTGGTCCAGGCGATCTTAAATACGTCACACTCCTGGGCCAGCTGTCAAATGTCATGCGCAATATCATGTGTATTCATTGTACCAATGACGTATAATATATATTATACGTCATTGCATTGTACCATGAACATAACCTTGGCATCACATTACAAGGTTAGTAGATATTTAAGTAGGTTGTCTCGTAACTATAGACCAATCAAATGCTCGCTTTTTAAAGGCGGGAATACGTCACCCATACGACACTTTTAAAATTGCCATAAGCTTCAATGCTAATATAAGGTTCAAAAACTTAGGTTTTGCAATATATTTTGGGATTTTCTTGGGTATAGGGATGTTAAGTGGTTCTTATATTAGTAATTATATCAATTTTTTTTTTTCTAAAATCAATAGTCTGATGACAAAAAATAGAATTGATTATAGTGATAATATTGTGTGTTTTAAATGGAGATAACAGTTTATTTCGCACAAAACCCCAAAAAAACAGTAGAAAAAGTTCAAAAGCAAAAATACTAAATATGTAGGAACTTACTTATTATTTTTTTCCTGGAATTTGCAGCATTTTTATCATATCTAGTGGTAGGCAAAAAAAAACCAATAGGTAATATAAATAATTTATTATTAGATTAAAATACAAAAAAATGATTAGTCCTTCCAGCACAAATCTTCAAGCTATATATACTAATCTCATCTAAAAAATATATCATTATTATAACGTACAAAACTACATATAATTGTTATGACAAACCTTGATATCACGGTTACGAAAACACACTTCACAAGTGTTTATGTACACAAATAACTAAATAATAAGTCTCTATAAATAATATTGTCCTTATACCTATACTTAAAAATAATAACAACAAATAAACGAACTAATGATACTATAGAATAGAGACAACAACAAACGTGAACTTAAACTCAGACGCAAGGTTAGTAGATGTTAAAGTAAAATATCTACTAACCTTGACTCAGACGTGCAGACAACTGTCCATCAACTGTCAAATTTGACTTTGTCGTATGAGTGACGTAAGCATTCTGCCTTCCCCTCGCTTCGCCTACATAGTTACGAGACAACCTACTTAACATCTACTAACCTTGATCAAATTATATGTTTGTGTGTCACAGTGTTGCCACATTTTTTTGTATAAAGTATAGGAGTTTTTAAAATAGAAAGATACTTTGACGAAATTATATATAATGTTTTAAAAAACTTATACAGAAGTAAAATACTTCACATTTGTATTTAGGTATATACCTAAATACAAATGTGAAGTGTTTTACTTCTGTATAAGTTTTTTAAACGATGGTATACAGCCAACTACTGGGATTTTCCCATTAATTTTTATATAATGTTTTGTTATGAGAAGCCACAATTTTTGAATTCAGATTAAAAAGCATTCATAAAAAAAACAGTATTTTTACTTTAAATATAGCTAAATATTTAGTGTATCCTTTTGTTTAACCTAATTTTTTATTTTTATTTAACTTTACTTCATTCTGTAGTTCTTAAAGTTTTTAAACTATTAATTTTTACCTTAAGCATAATATTAATGGTTTTTATTTATATTTTTATTTTATTGGTATTTTATTAGTATTTTTTAAATGCAAGATATAATTTTATTTTATAATATTTATAGGTATAATTTTAATGCTTTTAATTATATATGTATTTTTCACGTTTTTGTTTGTTTTAAATTGTCATTTCATATAATATAAATCGTGCCCCTAATTTTATATGTGAGAGTATGAAATAATTGAGTATATGGCAACACTGACGTATATTAAGCTTACATTTAACATCAAATATGTCAAAGTCAAATATATCTATAGGTTATGTTCATTGTACTGTGGCCTGTTTGCGGGAAGCAAAGTAGTCGGGGCACACTTTAACTGTTTTATTGATTTATTAGCAATAAACTACATACTAAAAACAAGTAAGAAAACTGTAAGAGTTCTTTTCGTTGTCACCTCGTCGTGTGATCATGTTCTGACAGACCTCAGCTGCTTCTGCGCGACAACTTCGGTTGTAATCTCCGAGATAGGTATGGCCTCTGGCCATCTTGTGAAACGGTCGATGATTGTGAGCAGGTATCGAAAGTTCTGATTTGCTGGAAGTGGGCCCACGATGTCGACATGTATGTGTGCGAATCGATCGTCTGGCATTCCTAGAGGTGTCACAGGTGTAACAGTGTGACGTCCGATTTTGGCACGTTGACATTGGATGCACTCTCGTGACCACTGCTTGACTTGGCGATTCATGTTATGCCACACAAAACGTTCAGCAATCATTCGTAATGTAGCAGCATGCCCTGGGTGGGACTGCGTGTGGAACTTCAGGAAAACATCTCTTTGGAACACAGTTGGCACATAAACTCGTATACGACCATCTTGGACTGAATAATAAATAGGCCGCTAGCTATCTGGTAGAACTATGCGTTGAAGTTGTAAGGAACTGGCAGGATCGTTCAGGGTCTGTTGAAGACCCTCATCTGTAGTCTGAGCTTCGGATAGCCGGTCATAGTCAATAGTAATGGGTGTTGTGATAGCGTCTACTTCAGGTCGTGAGAGACAATCGGCAACAATATTGGCTGCGCACTGTATATGTCGAATATCGGTCGAGAATTGGCCAATAAATTCTAGTTGACGTATCTGTCGTGGAGACTGCCGCTCATGTCGCTGTTGGAAGGCAAACAAGTAAAGGCTTGTGATCAGTATAAATGGTAAACGGCATACCCTCAAGAAAATGGCGGAAGTGATGTATGCCACTGAATATGGCAAGCAACTCTCGGTCATAAGTGCTGTAGTTTCGCTCCGTCCTAGAAAGCTTTCGAGAGAAGAAAGCGATGGGCTGTAGGTGTTCACCTACAAGCTGTTGCAAAACACCGCCGATGGCAGCATCTGAGGCATCAACTGACATGTTCAATTGGGCATTTGGTGCTGGAAAGACCAATTCAGTCGACGCGGCCAAGAGTTCTTTTACCTTGGTGAAAGCTGCTGCGGCTGCTGGTGTTAATGTTAGTTTTTGCTGCTTTTTCTTTTGCTGAGACAATAACTCCGTTAGTGGCATTGGCTCATTGGCAGCATTTTTAGCCGGTAATGGACGAACGCCAGTTGGGGATACCGTGGCACCCAGGAAGTTTACTTCACGTTTACGGAATTTTGATTTATCCTTGTTGATTTGGAGTCCATTTGCTTCCAGAATTCGAAGTATTGATGCCAGGTGTTGCTCATGCTCAGTCTCAGTCTCCGAGGCAACCAAGATATCGTCAATGTATACATACACATATGAGCATTCTCGAAAAAGGTGATCGAGGTATCTCTGGAACGTCTGGGCAACATTTCGCAAACCGAACGGCATTCGGAGGAACTCGTACAGCCCAAAGGGGGTTATTACAGCCGTCTTTTGGACATCCTTCGGGTGGACTGGAATTTGGTAAAAAGCACGTACCAAGTCGATGCAAGAGAAAATTTTCTTACCATGTAGCTGGTTAGCAAAATCCTGGATGTGCGGTATAGGGTAGCGATCTGGTTTCGTCATGGCATTTAAACGGCGGAAATCTCCACAGGCACGCCATCGTCCATTGGACTTCTGAACTAAGTGAAGCGGACTGGCCCAAGATGACTTTGATGGTCGGATAATGCCTGCCTGCATCAGCTCGTTGAATTCTGCTCGTGCAGCTTGAAGACAGTCTGGTGGAAGTCTTCGTGGTTTAGAGAAAACTGGTGTACCTCGAGTCTCAATATAGTGCTGGACTCTTTCAGTATCCTCTGGTATAGCAACAGTTGGACGATCATAGGGATGGGCAGTGGATAAGCCTACTTCTGGCACCCTAACACGACGAGACACACAGGTAATACTGCTTGACATACTTGGACTTACTAGTCGTTTGTTATTCATGTCTACACTAATGCCATGGTACGTCATAAAATCGGCTCCTAGTATGGGTGTGGTGACATCTGCGACTACAAATGTCCATGTTACAGGTTGGCCTAGACCAAGGTTTAGTGTGAGCTGTTTCTGACCATATGTTTGGATGCACGATCCGGTGGCAGAATACAGGCATACAGTGCTGGGCTGAGTCGCAGTGCAGATTTTACCTGGAAGCACACTTAGGTCTGCCCCTGTATCAATAAGAAATTGAAGTTGGAGAGCACTATCGGTAATGAAGAGGCGGCATGGTATGTGAGGGGCTGCGGTTGCCGCCATTACTGCGCCCTTTGATCGTTTTTTGTAAAATTGCAGGGTGGTCTACATTTCTTTGCTTGTGCACCAAATCTTCGATGATAGTAACACTGTTCGTCAGATGATGACTTGGTACTCTTGGTCATTTGAATCTGTTGCCCTTCTTCAGCTACAGTTAATCTGTTGGATAAAGCATTCACTTGGTCACTCAATGCAGCCACTGTTTTGTCTAAGGTAGAGCTTTCGGTAACAACCATGACTGGAAAACTGGAACACCGCAGGTACGTATCGGCTTTCTTAGCAAGTTCTTCTAGGTCTCCATCAAGAATAGATATAACGCTTCGAACTGAAGGTGGTAGGCGGTTCAACCAAAAATTTTTGAGAACTTGCGTACTAATGCTATCCATGGCCAAAGCTTGCATTCGATGGAGTAGTTGAGTGGGTTTTAGGTCACCCAGAGTGAGTTCCATCAACTTGTGGATCTTTTCATCTGAGCTGGTGCCATACCTGTCGAGAAGTCGAGTTTTTAATTGTATATAGGCATTGCCAGCAGTGGGATTCTTTACTATGTCTTCTACTTCTATAAGTACTTCACTGTTTAAACTAGCAACAGTATGGTCGAATTTACAGTTGTCAGTTGTGATTTTGGCTTGTCGAAACTGCGCTTCTAGTCGGAGAAACCATAGTTCTGATTCAGTGCGCCAAAACTTTGGCGCTTTAATGCCTACCCGTGCAATTAATGAGTGATCATCGCCTTCGCACGGTGTAATATTCATATTGTTTGGCATTGTTTGGTCGGTGTTTGTCATAGTTGTGTATAAAACGTTGTACTTACAGTTTTTTTTCTCGGGGTCACCAATATGGCCTGTTTGCGGGAAGCAAAGTAGTCGGGGCAAACTTTAAACTGTTTTATTGATTTATTAGCAATAAACTACATACTAAAAACAAGTAAGAAAACTGTAATAGTTCTTTTCGTTGTCACCTCGTCGTGTGATCATGTTCTGTTCTGACAGACCTCAGCTGCTCTAATCTCTTCTTCTTTTCTCCGTCGACGTTCCATCACTTCGGTTTTCGGTAGCACCATCGAGTTAGAATCTAGAGACCATCAAGTTAGATTCTAACTCGATGGGTAGCACCACAGTATAGATAACAACTATTGGCTGTGAGTTTCGCCGGTAGCGCTCTCTCGCGGTTTGAAACTTGTACTTTTCTTGTAAAACCGGTATAAGTGAAATATGACAAAACGAGAAAAATAGATATTTATCTCAAAATACACAGATTATGAACTGAAATATTATTGTAAACTGATTACTGAACGAATACACAGAATGAATAATAAAAGTAATTACGCTTTTTTATTTTATTCATTATAATTATAATATGTAAGATATAAGTTCCTGCGACTGGATGACTACTTACGCAAGAGGCCATTGAGAAAAAGACGAAGTTTATGTGAAAATATTTAAAGGTTAAAGGTTACCTTACCTTACTTACTTTTGTGGAGTGTTTATGTTTACTATTTGAAATATATTTAAAATGGAACAAAGACCTAATTATTATATAAATGCAATACATAAAGTGTTGCTTTTGGGTCTTCTACACTATGTGAGGCAAAAACGACGAGAACGTAGCTCAATATAATATATATTATATTATCAAACAAAACAGCTAACATTTATTGACAATTAATTGAAATAATTATTAATCCATCCAATAATCTGACACATGATACATATATTATGACATATATTATGTCAAAAAATGTCGGATACGACAATCAAATATATTCGTACAAAAAATTTCGTATTTCGTGTCATCGTATATCGGATCTGTCAAAATCCAGTTTACACCTCTTGTTTTCATTTTTCATTCTGTTTACTGTTTTTGCTCAGCGTTATTTTTTGTGTGCGTAGGCCTTAGTACTTAGATATCAATTTGTTTGAATTTTATCAAAATGGATATTAAACATTACACTGGATTTAAGTCTATATCACATGATATCCCATATCAACCAGTTACACCAAAAAAGGGGAAAGATTTAGTTGATGCTGGGCATGTACGCAATGTTTCGAAATATAATAGCTGCATCCAGGCCTCAGGTACATAACTAGGGCTCTTTTCTGCATCAGATTTTCTTCCTCCAAGAAAATGATCACTGCAAATTAAATGATGACTTTTTGGAGTCCATAATGATCTATCCTCGCTACAAAATCAATTATTTTTTTATTTTACACCATAGAAATATTATGTTGTTTGTATTATAGGTTATTTACTTACTTTTTCTTATTGATAGCAATAATCCACTTTTCTCTTTGAACTGTTTTATGCTTGGCAACAGGAAATGAATAAAATTTACAATCACTGTTATACCCAGTATTTTTACATGTATCAATACAACAGCTGCTATATCTTTTTTTTTTTGAAAAATCCATATTCGCCATTAATTGAAAATTTACAAGTTAAATGCAGAAAACTGCCACTAACAGCGCTGGTGAAAACTGTCATATCCCCTCTACTCATCGGCTCACAGCGAATACTGTGTTGTTG
Source organism: Diabrotica undecimpunctata (assembly GCF_040954645.1). NCBI lineage: Eukaryota > Metazoa > Arthropoda > Insecta > Coleoptera > Chrysomelidae > Diabrotica > Diabrotica undecimpunctata. The sequence goes on from NC_092803.1 coordinate 147,552,923, forward strand.
TCTATACTGTGGTAGCACAGTCAACCCATGTGTGGCTGGAGGTTAACTGTCAATCTGCCACAGCACCGAAGAAAATTCAATTTTTATAGTAATTTCACTTTTTGAGTATAAATATTTGTATACATAAAATCTAGTGTAAGCAAATGGAAGTAAAACAAGAAATTAGCGGTTCAATGTGTAAAGTAGAGATAGAGATAGAGTCTAACGAGTTGGATGATGCTCTTTTGGGAGGCTTTAAATGTGAAATCCAGGAGGAATCTAATAGGCAAAGTACACATAACACTTATGATTATTTGGACTTAAATAAATGTTCCATAAAAACTGAAATAGGACAACATGGAAATAAACTTAACCCATTTGAAGAAGATCAAAAAACTGAAGAAGGTTAGTAACAATAGGTATATTTAAGTCCTCCCATGTTAATTTACAAGAATTAATATTTTACCAGCTAATATAATTTTGATCTGAAATACAATTTCAGAGCACAAGAGAATATTACAAATTTTGTTAAATGATATGTTGTTAAAAAAAGAAATATGAACCACAGAAAAAGACAAATAATCTGATTTACAGTATTTGTGATAAATGTCAGCAACATTAGTTACAGATTATAAATAGTCCACATAGTGTTTAAGAATTTGTAATATTTTATATACCATTATAATTATATTTACTTTTGTTATGTTTTATTGAAAAATATAAAAGAACTATCCTGCAATATTGAATATATTTTATTTTATCTTTTATGATACTTTGTAGAGGCTGGTTTGTACTTCTTAGCCATTGTTATCAAGTACATTATTTGATATTTTGAGGACAATTCTGTTACATTCCACAAATCCTATCGAGTGTGTCATTCTTCTAATTCCGGTTAAAAAAGTTACTCAGAAGTTCCACTGTCACTGTGGCACCTCTGTGTGTGCACAACCATCTTTATGCCACGATATTGAATGTGTTGAGATTTGCATTAAAAGTCAATAGAGCTGATTATTGTCACTGTATGCTGTTAGATTGGGGCTACTAAGCATTTTGGCACACATCAGGACCTCTCGACAATGTTAATAATTGCTATTGGCAATTGTACTGAAAGTTTTCATATATCATTGTTTTCAACACAGATAAATATATAACACCTGCAGACAATTACTCTCTTCAGTCTCAGGGCACAGCTTGCCCACAGTCTGGCCACTTTCCTTATAGAGCTTTACACCCTGGATGGCTCCCTTTTGCTTCGTTACATCTAATATAAGATGATTCCAAAGATTCATTTATTGATTTAAGTGGATTTTTTATATAATACTCTCGCATGGCGTCTGTTACTTTGGGATGACTTTAAATTTATATTTTCTTCTTTTATTTCATCTTTACGATCGGAACTGCTTGATGACGATTGTTGTAATTGTTCTATATCCCTGGCTAAGAAATTTTCCAACTTCTTTTCATTTGTTTTGCCACTTTATCTTGATCTGATGTTTGTTTTATTTTTTAACACCACTTAAATTTTTATAGGAATTTTAATGACTATGTACTAAAAAGAAAGAAGAAAATGATGTTCAATTAAATTTATTTTACTCAATATCACAATCACAATTTATGTATATAATTTATACAAAGATATTAATTAGTCCAATTACTTTTTCTTAGGAGCAGCAGCTTTTCTAGCCTTTTGGTCAACTTGCGGTAGCCTTGGCGGTTTTTGGCTTAGATGCCTATGGTTTTTTCGTAGGACTACCTTTATTTGATTTCTTCGCTTTGGTTAGTGTTTTTACTTTGGCCTCTGCGAAAGTCAGAACTAGGGATGAAGATGACGAAGTTTTAGAAGCTGACTTCTTTTTAACTTTCTTCGCCTTGGTCGGCTTTTCTCTGTCTTTGATGATACTTCTTTAGCCTTAGGCACTTTCTTTACAGATTTTGCCTTTTTTGCTGGTAGCAGAACGTTTGGCGGCGGTAGCAGTTTTTTCTGTTTGTTGTTCCTCCAGCTTTCATTTTTCTCCTGAACTAGGCTTTGTAGATCCAGAACACAATGACACTAACTTGAAGATCCTGATGCTCCTTTTCCTTTTATTTACGATCCAGTAGCAACTGCAGCTTTTAAATATTTTTTAATGAACGGTGCAACTTTTTCCGCATCTACTTAGTAATTTGCAGCGATATATTTCTTGAAAGCTTGAAGATAATAACCGCCTCTTTTTGGATTTTTTGCCTTCGTTTCATTTTTGAATAGTGAAGGTGTTTGTGGTGTGCCAGATTCTGACGTAGCAGAAGTGACTGATGATTGGTTTTCTATATTTAGGAATTTTACAAAGTATTAACTATGAATCCAAAACAATCTATTTGCAATCAAGTCTAGGACTTAAGTCTTAATTGCACAATTTTCAATCAAAACTCACATAAGATACAATATGTAACGTTCAGGAGACTGATTTAAATAGCTACATTTGACTTTTTAAACTTGATAGGCGCGAGACTCTATCGTATTTAGACACATCGACAGTTGCAGATGTAGAGTAGCACACGAATGCATAATTAATTATAAAAAATAAATACCTAATTTTTATGCCCCAAAAATGTCTAGGGGCCGTGCCTCGGTTGACTAGGCCTTAGTCCGCCCCTGTGCTACATCCTTTTCATTTCTCATCATAGGCTTATAGCCTCGAGAAAACAGACTCCTTTTGCTGTGTTCTGGTTATCTACAACAATTTGTGTGTAAGCAAAACAAACTGAAACGTTTGCGAACGGCTACTAAGAGCTTTTTTGGAGAGCTGGGTCGTGGATAAATAAATGACGAGGGGAGCTGAAATGCGGTAACTGCAAAAATTAAACAAAAAGGGGTACTTACATGAATCTCCTGGACAAATACAATACAAGAAGGTTCTTAAGCTATTTAAGATAAGGACGTCGCTTAGAAGAATCTTCTTGCTGGATGAAAGAAGGGCTCTTCCTTTCTAAAAATATAAAAAAGGGTTAGAAACTTTTTAAAAAAAAAAATACTCTTTGTTTTTAGGAAAAAAAATTACATATATATTGTTGTCTCACCACAAACAGTTACAAATATAAATAGTAATACGAAATAACAAAAAACAAACTTACTATGTTACTATCGGTTTACAAACTTTAGAAGTTGGAGATACTATAAGAACTTACAATTATTGTTAATGGGCAATATTTTGTAGCAGAAATAAATGATTACAAATGAAAAATATCTTTTTAAATGGAACTATGCATAGAGGTTAACCTTTTTTTTTTAAAACTTATGATTAGGTATGTGTCAATTGTCGAGAAAATAAAGCTAGCTGTCAGATGTCAATATTAAATTTTAAAACTTGAGAATAATTAATATATGACAACTAGGCCACACTCTAACATTTATAATTTTACTTATTACAATTTCTTAACTTGTCATGAAAGCAATTATTGATGAAAAATATCTATTTTCATTTTAAAAGTTCAACAAAAAGTTACCTGAATTTCACTAAATGTTATTTTTTTTCTTTAAAAATTCTGAGGTTGGAACTGCACTCGAATTCACTGCAACGCAAGAAACTGCATCTCACACTTCGAATTACCTAGAATGACTTGGGACAAACAAAATGCAGATGGAAGCTGTTCACTGGGACGCAAATTTTGAAACTCGGCTTCTGAAAAACTCAGATACAATGGAACCATGTGGGTATCCTTCTAAGTTGTTGGAAACGCCGTTTTACAAATCTCTTAGGTGAGAGACGGCATAAAAACAAAAACAGTGATTACTCTTTCAAAGCATGACACATTACATTCGAGTTCAATTTTTTACAACAAATAGGCCGGTTTCTTAACGCCGACCCACGCCGCGTCTGCTCTCTATAAAATTTCTTCCAAACCTCACTTCACTTACTGCACAATTAACTGCCACAATACTACACATTTTCCTATAAAAAAGACGAAAAACGAAAATCCATTACAAATTTGACGAATAATTCTCTTCAAAAATTGTTCACCCAACTCGGTATAAACAAAACATAAACGAACATATTCTGTTTATTTAACGCGCAGAATATCCTAAAGTCACTCTCGATCAAAGAATACCGAAGAAATACGCATCTGTGATATACAAGCAAACTTTAAAATGTGTTTAAAATCTACCCTTCGTCAGTGGAAGCAGAAACAATGGACAATGGCTTGATGACGGTATTCTCATTGTGAGAACGTCAACTTGACAATATTTAATTCTATTTCCAACCACGTCAACCTTGGCCACATTATGTTGGATTAATCCTGTCGATGGAATTTTAAAGCACCCTCGAGGATGAAAATTAGCATTATTTTTAAATGTTACATTAACGACTTGGTGATACTATTACACATATAGAAGACATAAACATAGATTTCTAAAACATATTTATATCATTTACTACTTCTGCTGTCAGAAACTTTATTATGCTCTAATTTGATTATTGCATAAATTTTTCCTTATACGCAAATATTTATATCATAGTTGGTTTGAATTTTATGTTATATCGAAGATGAACAAAAAATGAAAAATATGGAGACACTAGTTATTGGAGATTCATCTTACGAAGAAAATTATATGAGTCAACACTCTGTAGGAAGAACATTAAATAAAACGATGAAAATTGCGGCGGGACAAAGACCTTATAAGTGCGAAATTTGTTTTAAACAGTTTTCTTACAAATGTTTTTTTAAAACACATTTGAGAGTACATTCTGGGAAAAAACCTTACAAATGTGAAATTTGTTTTAAGCAGTTTAATACTACAAGTGACTTGAAAAAACATTTGAGAACTCATACTGGAGAAAAACCTTATAAGTGTGAAATTTGTTTAAAATAATTTAGTGAAGCAGGTACATTGAAAACACATTTCAGAGTCCATACTGGGGAAAGACCTTACAAGGGTGAAATTTGTTTAAAACAATATAGTGAAGCAGGTACATTGAAAACACATATGAGAGTGCATACTGGGAAAAACCTTACACATGTGAAATTTGTTTAAAACAGTTTATTACTAGAAGTAGTTGAAAAAAACATTTGAGAACACATACTGGAGAAAAACCTTATGAGTGTAAAATTTGTTTTAAGCAATTTAGTCAAGTAGGTAATTTGAAAACACATTTGAGAGTGCACACTGGAGAAAAATCTTCGTCATCATCTTTGGCTCTACAACCCTGGGTGGGTCTTGGTCTGTTCAAGAATTAGTTTCCATTCCCCCCTATCTTTCGCCCTGGCTTTCCAATTTCTGACCCCTAGATTCCTCAAGTCATCTTCGACTTGCGTTTTAAATCTAGATCTTGGCCTGCCTCTCTTCCAGGTTCCTACTGGCTCTTGATATAATATCTGTCTTTGGGAGTTTCCAGTGTCCATTCTTTCAAGTTGTCCTAGCCACCTTAGTCTATTAATTTTAATAGAGGGACCGGACGATGTTGCATTTTTCATAGCATTGATAACAGAGAAAAATCTTACAAGCGTGAAATTTGTTTTAAGTAGTTTTCTCGGACAGTTTCTTTGAAAACACATTTGAGAACACATACTGGAGAAAAACCGTACAAGTGTGAAATTTGTTTAAAACAGTTTAATGATGCAAGTACTTTGACAACACATTTGAGAGTGCACACTGAAGAAAAATCTTATCAAGTGTGAAATTTGTTTTAAGCAGTTTTCTAGCAAAAATATTTTGAAAATACATTTGAAAGTGCACAGTGAAGAACACCAAGTGTGATTTGTTTTAAGCAGTTTTCTTTTCAAGTATCTAATATGAAACTTTATAGTGAGTTTACACACTGGAGAAATACCTTTTAAATAATTTGACACAGCCTATGATTTTAAACTACATAGAAAAATGCAAACCTTAAATTCTTTTTGCTAATTCCTTAATTCTAGCAGTTTCCAATTTAATTCATTCATCTTCTTCTTTCTGTGCGACTTTAGGTCTCCCTAATGTTGGCAATTAAATTGATGAGTTATTCACAGTCTTCAGCTTATCAGAATAGTTGTTCAGCACTGCTATTTTTGTCCATTCGTGAATGTTCTTGAGCCATGACATCTGCTTCCTTCCAATTCCTCTGTGGCCCTCCATTTTATCTTTTATGATAACCTGAAGGATTCTGTACCAGTCTCCTCTAAGAACATGCCTTAGGTATAAAATTTTTCCTATTTTAATAGTTTTCAGCAAATCACGAACGGCATTTGCTTTATTTAACACAGCGTTGTTTGTCTGCATCACAGTCCAGAGCATTCGGAGCACTGATCTATGCAACCACATTTCAAAGGCCTCTAGACGATTAATCATATCAGCCTTCAAAGTCCAGGTATCAGTGCCATGTCAAAAACACTGACCAAATATAGCATTCGATCATTTTTTGACATAATTTTAGATTTAAGGTGTGGTTACAGAAGGATGATTGCATTTTTAGAAACCTTGTAGGAGCTTCTTCAATTCTGCATTTGATCTGTTTACTTGTGTCTAGTTGGACTGTAATGTATCTCAGATATCTGAAGGAAGTAAATATCTCAATGTTTTGTTGATCTATCTATAGGGAAACGTTGTTGTGGAGTTGGCGGATAAATATCATAAATTTTGTCTTAGAAGGGTTCATTTTTAGGCCCATTTCTCTTCTTGTTGTGTTTACGCAATCCAATAACTCTTGAATGCCCTGGAGACTGTCGCATAAAATAACAGTGTCATCAGAATTTCTAAGATTATTGATCAGTTCAGAAGCCATTCTTGCAATAAGCGTTATGCAGTGATGTGCTGGATATTTTTTCACTATTGCATTGTTTCTTTTACTCGCGTTTTTTAAATTTGATTTTGTTGTGATTTTACGCATTGTATTTGTGTATTTTGTTTTAATTATTTTAGTTTTATTCATTTTATGCTAAAGTTCTTTTAAGAACACTGTTAAAATTAAAAACTGTAAAAGTAAGGAAATAATTGTAAAATAAAAAAGTAGATATACCTAAATTAGTGTTATTTAATATTATAGCATGGAGTTTAAGAGCAAATTATCCGCGCAGGCTGGTAATAGTTAAAGTCGAGAAATAATTGCTAATGTGTTAGCCTTTATGAAAAAGGAAGCTGAAGAATGTGGCACAATACCTCATCATCGCATAAAGGAGCGTGTGGCAGCAGTGACAGGTGTTTTCGAAAGTACAATTTACAGAGTCTCAGAATTTATTAACAAACAAGTTTTAATGATTTTTATTTATTTTTTGTGACATAATTTATGTATGAAAAATGGTACAATATAGAACAAATGGAACTGGATTATTACAGTATTAGATGGATGACTTGATTTCAGACCCAACCACGTTGACCTGGACCACATTACGTTGGATTCCTTCTGTTGATGAGATTTTAAACCACCCTCGACGATGAAAATTAGCATTTATTTTTAATCTTACATCCACGATTTGGTGATACCATTACACATAAAGAAAACATAAACAAAAATTTCTAAAACATATTTATATTATTTACTACTTCTATCTTAAACTTTATAATGCTCTAATTTGATTATTACATTAATTTTTCCTTATACTCAAATATTTATATCATGTGGTTTGTATTTTAGGTGATATCCAAGATGAACAAAAAATGGAAAATATGGAGACACTAATTATTGGAGATTCATCTTACGAAGAAAATTATATGAGTCAACTCTCTGAAGTCAAAACATTAAATAAAACGATGAAAATTGCGGCGGGACAAAGACCTTATAAGTGCGAAATTTGTTTTAAACAGTTTTCTTACAAAACTAATTTGAAAACACATTTGAGAGTACATTCTGGGAAAAAACCTTACAAATGTGAAATTTGTTTTAAGCAGTTTAATAATACAAGTAACTTGAAAAAACATTTGCGAAGTCATACTGGAGAAAAACCTTACAAGTGTGAAATTTGTTTAAAGCAGTTTACTTCAACAAGCTATTTGAAACAGCATTTAACAATACACAGTGGAGAAAAACGTTATGGGTGTGAAATTTGTTTTAAGCAATTTAGTGTAGCAGGTACTTTGAAAAAGCATATGAGAGTGCACACTGGAGAAAAACCTTATAAGTGTGAAATTTGTTTTAAGCAATTTAGTCAAGTAGGTAATCTGAAAAAGCATATGAGAATGCACACTGGAGAAAAATCTTACAAGACTGAATTTTGTTTTAAGCAGTTTTCTCACGCAGTTCCTCTGAAAACTCATTTGAGAACGCATCCTGGAGAAAAACCGTACAAGTGTGAAATTTGTTTAAAACAGTTTAATGAGGCCAGTACTTTGAAAACGCATTTGATAGTGCACACTGTAGAAAAATCTTATAAGTGTGAAATCTGTTTTAAACAGTTTTCTCAGGCAGGTTCATTGAAAACACACTTAAAAGTCCACACTGGAGAAAAATCTTATGAGTGCGAGATTTGTTTTAAGCAATTTAGTCAAGCAGGTAATCTGAAAACGCATATGAGAGTGCACACTGGAGAAAAATCTTACAAGTGTGAAATTTGTTTTAGGCAGTTTTCTCACGCAGTTTCTTTGAAAACTCATTTGAGAACGCATTCTGGAGAAAAACCGTACAAGTGTGAAATTTGTTTTAAACGGTTTTCTCAGGCAGGTTCATTGAAAACACATTTAAGAGTGCACACTCGAGAAAAATCTTGATGATTGTGAGATTTGTTTTAAGCAGTTTTCTGAACAATCTCTTATGAAAATTCATTTGAAACAGCATTTAACAACACACACGAGAAAAACGATATGAGTGCGGAATTTGTTTTAAGAAATTTAGTCAAGCAGGTAATTTGAAAACGCATATTAGAGGGCACACTGGAGAAAAATATTACAAACGTGAAATTTGTTTTAAGCAGTTTAATAATACAAGTAAGTAACTTGAAAAAACATTTGAGAACTCGTACTGGAGAAAAACGTTATCAGTCTGAAATTTGTTTTAAGCGATTTAGTCAAGCAGGTAATTTGAAAACACATTTAACAACACACACTGGAGAAAAAACGTTATGAGTGCGGAATTTGTTTTAAGCAATTTAGTCTGTCAGGTAATTTGAAAACGCATATGAGAGTGTACACTGGAGAAGAATCTTTTAAGTGTGAAATTTGTTTAAAGCAGTTTACTAGAACAAGCCATTTTAAACAGCATTTAACAACACACACTGGTGAAAAACGTTATTAGTGGGGTCCTCCTAATGTTGGAAATTAAATTGATGAGTTATTTAGTCTTCAGCTAATCAGAATAGTTGTTCAGCACTGCATATTTTTGTTCATTCGTGAATGTTCTTGAGCCATGGCATCTGCTTCCTTCCAATTCCTCTGTGGCCCTCCATTTTATCTTTTATGATAACCTGAAGGATTCTGTACCAGTCTCCTCTAAGAACATGCCTTAGGTATAAAATTTTTCCTATTTTAATAGTTTTCAGCAAATCACGAACGGCATTTGCTTTATTTAACACAGCGTTGTTTGTCTGCATCACAGTCCAGAGCATTCGGAGCACTGTTCTATGCAACCACATTTCAAAGGCTTCTAGACGATTAATTATATCAGCCTTCAAAGTCCAGGTATCAGTGCCATGTCAAAAACACTGACCAAATATAGCATTCGATCATTTTTTGACATAATTTTAGATTTAAGGTGTGGATACAGAAGGATGATTGCATTTTTAGAAACCTTGTAGGAGCTTCTTCAATTCTGCATTTGATCTGTTTACTTGTGTCTAGTTGGACTGTAATGTATCTCAGATATCTGAAGGAAGTAAATATCTCAATGTTTTGTTGATCTATCTATAGGGAAACGTTGTTGTGGAGTTGGCGGCTAAATATCATAAATTTTGTCTTAGAAGGGTTCATTTTTAGGCCCATTTCTCTTCTTGTTGTGTTTACGCAATCCAATAACTCTTGAATGCCCTGGAGACTGTCGCATAAAATAACAGTGTCATCAGAATTTCTAAGATTATTGATCAGTTCAGAAGCCATTCTTGCAATAAGCGTTATGCAGTGATGTGCTGGATATTTTTTCACTATTGCATTGTTTCTTTTACTCGCGTTTTTTAAATTTGATTTTGTTGTGATTTTACGCATTGTATTTGTGTATTTTGTTTTAATTATTTTAGTTTTATTCATTTTATGCTAAAGTTCTTTTAAGAACACTGTTAAAATTAAAAACTGTAAAAGTAAGGAAATAATTGTAAAATAAAAAAGTAGATACATATACCTAAATTAGTGTTATTTAATATTATAGCATGGAGTTTAAGAGCAAATTATCCGGACGGGCTGGTAATAGTCAAAGTCGAGAAATAATTGCTAATGTGTTAGCCTTTATGAAAAAGGAAGTTTTAATGATTTTTATTTATTTTTTATGACATAATTTAGGTTTACCAAATAAGCAAAGTTATTGCTTTGCAAGAACATAATTGTTATTGGAACAATGAGGTTCCATCCACACATATCATTGAAAATAAGTCATGTTATTTAAACACTCTTATCAACCAAGAAGTATGTAGCGGCGGTGATTTACTTTCATTTACATTACAATGTTTGTAATGTTCGGGGAAATTCCATTCTTTTCTGGCAAACTTTCTCTCTCTGCGCACTGGAAGCTCCACCTTCTCACGAGATTCCTGTTCTACTGTATATATTAACAGCGGGGATAGAATGCATCTCTGTCTGATGCCTATTTGAATGTAAAATTCATCGGCTGGTACGACTGTATCCAATAGAGCTTTTCTATAATACGTAGGTCTCTACCATCGATGCTTTGGTTCTAAATATGTTCAAAGCATTCCATGCTGTAGCTTATCAAGAGCCTTTTCGTAATCGATGAAAGCCACATAAACATATTTACGTTATTCGCTACATTTAAGCCAAAATTTGTCTCACATGTAACAAACTGCAAATAACTAGACTGCATACTAATTAGCCGCGCAATATATTTAACGTTCCTAGGGGATACAATATATGCAAGCTGCGTGATGGGCTAATAGCTATTCTCTGTAATCTTGGCTCACGGCTAATTTAATGGAATCGATGAAGATAGAAAGCACATCAAAGATATAATGAAACAGAAGCTGAGTTAAAGAATGGACATCAAATGCATAGAACCTCTAAGCTTAATTGGTACAAATATAAATTTGATGAGTTTGTTAAGTATCCTGGGGTATGATTAGATTTTACATGTGGTACACTCAACAATTAATTAGTTTCGATATCAAAGGTACATCCAAAACGTGCCATTCGTAAACTAATCAAAGTGCCTTACAATCACAAGACTCTCTGAGTGGCACCAACGATAGCTATAGAGGCTTTACTGGACATCCCTCATTTGCAAAGGATATAGACTCCCAAGAAAATCTTAGCAATGTAATAGAGATCAGGACATAGAAACATCTAAAATGAAATAAAGGATACCGAATGAATGATTAGTTCTGACCATATGGTACCCATTTACAGACCTAAAGTACCTTTCCAAGTAGACATTTTTACACGGGAAAGATGGACAAAGAAAACAATTTACCCAAACTGTAAAGTCTTACCTTGTGCACAGACGGGTGTAAAATTGCAAAAGAGTCGAGTGCAGGAATATTCACTAGTAAAAATCTTAACATGTTTGTTGCACTAGTAGAAAGCACCTCTGTATTGTAGGCAGAAGTTTTTTCAATCTTGCACTATGCAAGAAAAATTATCAGAAGTACTTTCGAACATGAGAGTATCGATGTACGTTCAGATAGCCAAGTAGCAATGGAGGCACTTACAAACCTTTAGTATGTACTCTAGGCTAGCGTAGGAATGCCGGCCGGGAGAAACTCGACAAACTACAAAACATAACGTATGGGATCCAGGCCACCATGGAATACGAAGCAATGAAAGATCTCATAAACGTGCCAGAAGACCATCAGCTAGAATATACCTCTGTATTTCAGACAGCGATTTCTCAATCTTGCAGCGTATAAGAGACATTAATATTCGAACGGAAGCTTCGGTCCAGATGCAGCAATGGCAGTGCCAAAAAGCATCGTCCGCGACCGGAAGAAAGCCTGGATTTCGGCATACATGGAACAATGTATTATGGAGCGGAATGTCCTAATAAGTACTGCAGGAAGCAAGCAGGGCTCAGTTTAAAGTCATAAAAGGCTTTCTTACTGGACATGTATCAGTCAGAGGACACCTAGGTACATATAATAAGACTGTTTTAGTCGGGTACGATCGAATAACTCCAAAAACATACGATACCACCCATTCTTTAGACCTGGTATAAGGCTGAGAAAAACTGGTACAGGTTTAAATTATTCTGAAATGAGTATCAATATGATCTAATATATATGTACTTAGATAAGAGTCAAGAATTTATAAAGTCAGTGTAAAAAAATTACATATGCATCAGAAACAAGACCCGACACAGCTACAACACAAAGGCTACTGGAAACGGCAGAGATGAGAGTACTCCGAAGAATTATAGAAAATACGCTGAGAGATCGAAAGAGGAGTGCAGATATTAGAAGAAACTGTAACGTACAGTGTAAAAATGAATGGGCACTAAACTGAAAAAAAAAATGGAATAACAACATAAGCAGAATGGGGGAGAACCGTGTAATCAAAATGGCCAAAGATAAATCACTAATCGGTGGAAAGTATCTGACGACCGGGCAAAAGATGGAGTAACAACCTTCCATAGAGGTATTAATTCGCCAATGTACAAACAGAATTTTTTATAAAGAGGAAGAAAAAGAAGACATTAAAAATTCCTTATTTATGCAATATCTACACACTTAAACAAGTAAATAAAAGCTAACAGACACTAAGGATAGAAAAAAAAGTACAAAAAAGATCCTAATAAAATAAAAAATGTACAGAGGAATTAAGATACGGAACGATAAATGTAGGAAGTAATCTATTGATTGATTATTTGGCAAACACAAACTGTAAGCAATAAACTTTTTTCTCAAGCAAAAGCCACAACGGAAATGTGGTAAATGTGTGGAAATCAACAGATAGAAACACTAAAAAGAAAATTTACTACGTACTAGCAAACAATAAGTATATTATATTACAGTATTAAAGTCAATCCAAATACAGAACGTCAGAATAATTTTTAATAAAACAAATAGAAGACAAAGGCATGTCTCGCAAACAGAAAATAGGTATATCGATGGAAGGCAACCAAGTTAACGTGCTCCTTTTATAACTTGCCTGCACCGTACTGATAACGACCAAATAGTCAGAAATACGTATTTACGGTCGCCTTTCATCGATATACTCACTTCATGTTCCTGTTCCTGCATGTGCGAGACATGCTACTACATTTTACTTTTATGTAGGTTATGTTTACCTTTATGTATGTAATTCCACAAATAAACCTTCTCAACTTTTCTAGCATAGTAGAAAATCAAAGGATCAAAGCAGAAATCTCGTTTTGCGGTATGTGTTCCTACACGTTTATTAGCGCCTGTTCTGATGTTACCACAGTTTCAAACTCACCATAATTTTGCCTAACTACCCTTCCCAAGTTATCCCACAAATGCTTTATCGGGTTAAGGCCTTTTAGGTGGAAAGGCTAGTAACTGGATACCAACATCTGTAAAGTATTGCATCGTTATCGTGACTATGTGCAGACGAGCATTATCCTGCATTAGGAGAAAATTTTCACCTACAAAATGCATATAAGGTAACAAAATAACACATGTTCTTCCAATGTACCTTTCAGCATTAAGGTCATCTGCCTCTTAACATAACAAGCACTGTATGTGCTTCCACCATTATAGTAATGCCGCCCAATACCATTATACCTCCACCACCTAACTGTACTCTAGTAGTTAAGTAACATTGGGCATAGCGTTGTCCATACCTTCTTCACACTCTTTGAGGTCCATCAGGTTAATCATCTCGTAAAAAGTGATTCGTCTGTAAACAGAATTTTGTCTCCAATCTTCCATATCCCAATCTCCATGAGCACGACAGGATTTCAATCGTCGTCTTCTATGAGTTGCGTCTAATAAATGGCTTGTAGCAGGTAAATAAGACGATAATTTTGTTTTGCCTAATAATTTAATTTTGTTCGCTTAATCTTCGACGTAAGGTCTCAGGTGAAATAATTACGGTACCATGAACATCTACCAGTCTCCTTTTTTCCCCTTGGGCTCGTCTGATCCAAAAGCATCTCCCTTATCACTGAAGCTGAAATACAGGTCTTTTGCTTGGTGTGCCCTAAATATATCACGATCTCCTGTTGGTTGCTCATACAGTTTTTGTCTACGGTTCAGCTACTCGCAATCGAATGTTTTACAGTTTCTAGTTCCTTGTCAGAATCTAGTTAAGGTCTCCATTGTAAATGCTTATTTTATTCAGGGATTCTCTTACTAGTGAACGCCCGGTCAACATTCCTATTACTGTTCTCGGTTTTTTTATGTCCATATGTTAAAGCAATTACTGTTTAAATTAGGTGAACCTAGTGCATGCAAACTATTTCTCTAATCTTTACTGACCGTCGGGGTGTTGCTCGTCAGATCCGCTTTACAGCCGCTGGAGATGAGACAATTGTCAGTGTTGCTGTATGTATAATAATAATAAAGGTCTTTATTTGTTCTTCAAATTCATACAATACACAAAATATATAAATTATATATGCATAAAATAGAATAAGAAAGAAAAAATGCCGAAGATCAGTTGGTGATGATTTCAGGAAATCAGTACCTTTGCTTTTCATCTTAAGCAAGAGAAAAATATATATATATATATATATATATATATATATATATATATATATATATATAAATATATATATATATATATATATATATATATATATATATATATATATATATATATATTTGCATGTTCTGTAACAATCAATTAAAAACCATACCCAATAGAAACATTTAACATTTAAATATTGTCCAAAAACTATCACACAGTTTATACATACTTCATAACAGGTCATCAAATAGTTGCACATGTGTTACTCACTTAGCAATTTAGATTTAAGAGATTTCTTAAAAGATATAATCGATTTTAATTTTAATTCTTTATCTAATCCATTATATACTTTTGATATTTGATATGTAAGTGAATTTTTTAATTGTTCTGTAGGATGTGGCGGAGCTGTAATTGTATTTTTGTATCTTGTATTGACATTATGTATGTCAGTTATGTATATAATTTTTTTAAAACGATATGCTGGTAGAGATTTTTTTATAATTTTGTAGAAAAGACAAGCAGCATGTAGAAATCTTCTCTTTTCCATGTTCAACCATTTTACATGTTTTAATTTGTGCGAAATAGGCTGGTGTCTTCTTACACCACAGATCAGACGAAGACACGAATTTTGAACCACCTGAATTCTTCTCCTGTTATCTGAACTAATACAAGGCCCATACACAACATCTCCATAGTTAAATTTTGATAATACTAAACTTTCGCACAATATTCTTTTTACTTTGTATGACAGACAGCGGCAATTATGGTAAATTGTTCTTAGACTGAGAAATGCTTTACTCACACAGGTGTTAATATGTTTTGTAAATTTGAGGTGATTATCTAAAGTTAAACCTAGATTTTTTTCACTAGTTACAGGTTTAATGATTTCATTATCAACAACTATTTCAATGATGTTACTCATCTCCAAACACACCCTGTTTGGACCAAAAACTACCAGATTAGTTTTTTTAGAGTTTATATTTAATGCACCATTTCTTGCCCAAGCAATCGATGATTTAATATCTTGTCAACCGGGTAAAATGAGTGGTAAATTTGTGTATCATCTGCATCGAGATGAAATTTACAGGTATTCAAGGAGGTACCAATATTGGTGGTGTATAAAGTAAATAAGATTGGACCTAAGACTGAGCCCTGAGGTACCCCTGAAATAATGTTTAGAAAATCAGAGCTTCTTTCGTCTACTTTGACGCTCTGTTTCCTGTGATGCAAGTACGACTTAACCATATTCAATGCATTCATGGAAAAGCCGATTGACTTCAAAATTGCACAGAGTAGTGAATGATTGAGAGTGTCGAATGCCTTAGAGAAATCGATCAAAATTAAAATGGTAACCTTACCCACATCTCTTTCTCTTAAAATGTCATCAGTTATTTTAAGGAGTGCTGTTTCACAGTTGTGAAATGGCCTAAACCCGGACTGAAAATCAGTTAAGATATTATTGTTAGAAATATAATCACCAAGCTGCATTTGCATAATGCGTTCTAACACTTTTGATAAAGTAGACAGAATACTAATAGGTCTAAGATCCTTATATTCGGTTGGATTGTTACATTTGGGTATGGGTCTAATTAATGCTATTTTCCATTCATCTGGAAAATAGTTACTCGAGAGGCAACAATTCATTATATGTGTTATATAAGGAATGATTAATGGGCAACATTGAAGCAACATTTTTAAGTTTAAACCGTCTGAACCTAGAGCATTAGATTTAATAGTATATAACAATTTTTGCACCAGATTACAAGATACTGGAGTAAAGGTAAATTGTTCCCGATTAGGTACAGTATTTAAATAATTGTCAATTGTATTTTGATTGATTGGTAGATGTGGGATGCATGATGTGTAGTACTGATTATTCTCATAGGGTTCTTTTAATCCTACTATACCAGTCCTACCTACTATCACTATGACTATGACCTAACAGTCTATATCGATTAAGAAGGAAAACAACAAGACAATGCGAACACTATATACAACAGTGTCCTCTAGAATTATCAGGTTTCATAAAAACTAAAAATAAGTTTATATAAATATATTTGTAAGAATTACTTATTATTAAAACTGGACAATTACAGCAACCGCATAATATAAAAATAACTTATATAAATAATTAGTTATTACTATTACCAACAAAACCTTAAAAAATCCCAGAACAAGTATCATCACTAGATTATCTATCAATTAACACCTTTACTTGGATCTCTTGCTTTTTGCTTGTTGTTGTCGTCTCTTATTTGCTAGATAGATGGTCCAGAAGAAGCCCATTAGGTTAGTGACGAGTACTCGGAGCTGCAAAAGAATGAAAAATAAATTAGATCAAATCAAATAGGTTTATATCTAGTTAATTGTTCATATTTTAATAATAGAAGCGATTTTTGTTAGTATGGCTAAAAACATAA
Source organism: Diabrotica undecimpunctata (assembly GCF_040954645.1). Lineage (NCBI taxonomy): Eukaryota > Metazoa > Arthropoda > Insecta > Coleoptera > Chrysomelidae > Diabrotica > Diabrotica undecimpunctata. The sequence goes on from NC_092803.1 coordinate 147,570,011, forward strand.
TCACATAAAGCTAAACGTCTGTTTGTTAAACGTTATTTCATGTTTCAAGTTTTTTTATAACAATTCGAGAATGACTGGATCGGAAATAAAATAAAATAAATTAAAATAATTAAAATAAAATAAAAAACATTAAAATAAAATAAAATCGAATCGAATCAAATAGAATCTAATAAAGTAAATCTATCTATATAAAAGGCTAGGACGACAATCCACACTGTTTGTTTAGTACGATAACTCCTAGCGCCACCTGGGAAAGAAATCTGAACTACGAACTGACATTTCAATCATATTTTGTTCTTGAAACGATACGGTTGATTTATTGCTAACTCATTCTACAAATTGATGATTCAGATATTGTTAATCAGAAATTTTATTACTTCACAGTAATTAACTTTTTGGAGGCATTGCCAAAAGGGCATTACATCATATCTCCGTTGTTACAGAGAATTATCGTTATTATTGAACATATAGCGACATACGAGATATCATAAAATATTATGGACAAAAATAGAATTACTTTAAGAAAAATTTTGATTTATTGACTTAAAGAAGGCCTCTGTACATGATACATAAAATCAAACGACGTGGGACGTTAGTACATATAATGTATATGGCGTCTTTAGTGTAGGCAGTAGGACCTGATGGAATACCTGTATAGGTTTGGAAGACTTTAGGAGAGGAAGAGGTTGATATTTTGTGGCAAATGATGAGTAGGACATATAACGAAGAAGGGATGCCTGTTCTATAGATTTTGAAAAAGCATTTGACAGGGTACACCATGACACGCTGAGAAACATTCTTGAAAGAAAAAACATAGATAATGAAGACCTGTGAATACTTTTAATTGGAATCGAAGTAAAAGAGTATTAAAGATGAAAAAAGAATCCAGGCCGTAGAAGAAAGTCATGGTTGCGAAATTTGAGAGACTGGTTTGACTTCACCACGAATGAGCTCTTGTAAATCAGCTGTAAATAAGATCAGGAGAGCCTTGATGATTTCCAATCTTCTCTGATAAGAATGGTATAACAAGAAGAAGATAAGGGTTTGAAGACTTCTATAAGAATATCGTCGGTTTCTGATGACCTGTTATTTTTGAGACGTTTGATTGAGCCCTTTATTTCCATTGGAAAAGGTGGTACGTTGTTTCTTACCCTTTTGTGAAAAAACTAATAAAAAAATCTTAGTTTGTAGCATCCACTATGCAGATTTTTGGTATTCCGCAAAATAATTCTGATCCGATGATATGAGTATCATATCCTTTTTTTCTTTAATATGACTATCAGCAACCTTGTTGCCAGCAATTCCTCTAGGTCATGACACCTATAACAAAGTAACTGTTGCGTTGGGGTAATTGAAGATTTCAATCGGCATCAACCAAGGACTACTATGAAAAAATAACTGCAGATATCTTCGTACAAATGGTCAAGTTACTTCCACAAAATGCGGTAATCGTTACGGACAATGCAACTTTCTTCTGGATGGCTCATTTGTCCTTAGTGATAGAGTTCTTAGTGATATTGATGGTTGTTTTTTATTTTAATTTTTTTTTATTTCATATTATTATATTATTTCATTTTCTATAACATAATATATCAATATGGTTTATTTATAAAAAAAAAATTGTGTTACAATATAACCTCATATATTTTATACAATATATAAGAAAACCCAGTTGTGTGTCACATGGACTACAACTTGTACGTGAGGGTTGTTTTTTTAACATATTTTTATCGGACAAATCACAATTATCAAAACTTTAAGGTGGTAACATGGAAACTGTTGACAAATGGACAAATAGACAAAAGTAGTAACATGGACAAATTACAAATAGGAAACCACAAAATTTTAAAATATAACATTTATCTGACATTTTAGCTCATTAATACCTGTTCATTAATTTAGGTGATGTATATCTATTACCATGGATCCAATGTGTTTTAATTCTTTTTTAAATTTTGTATAGTTGTGTATTATTTTGACGCTAGATGGTAGGTAATTGAATATTTTTGGCCCCAAAAAAACAATGCAACGTTGGCCAATGGCTTTTTCTTTTTTAGTAATGTTTTTAAATTTCTGTTTCTAGTCTGATATTTATGGTGGGTACAATTAAAAAATGATTTCTCACTGTATAAATATAATAACGATTTGTAAGAGTACAACTAGTTTAAATCCATGAAATGGATTTTTTTTGGCAACTTCTTGGCAATTTTCTATAAAGTTTAGATTTTTAAGGTGGCCATTAAAGGCTCCACCACATCCCATAATCTACTAGAGAATAGTATAAAGTCTTGGATATTCAGGAAGTCTGTAGCATTTCAAATTACCTTGTACGAATTAAAACATCGAAATATTTTCTCAATCCTTTTGCCTCATTGGGATTGATGATATAAACATTTCTGGTCAGTATATAATAATTTTTAATTGCATTTTTTTATCATGAAGCCGCTTTAGGATATTTTGCGCGTCAAATAAATAAAAATGTTTCCGTAAACCGGGGTAACTTTGCCCCTGCCAGGGTAACTTTGCTCCATTACTAAAAAAAGTTTCATTTTAATGTACCGATGAATTAATAACCGTCTTCACAAAACGCGCGTCGCCGTTTTACTGGTTGCCTATTGACACAGTCTCCTTGCGTGCAGCATAGAATTGCTCTTCCATTTACATGCCTACAGCGAGTCGAGAAGGTAGTGGTGTAAAAACTTCGATAAAAACTACGTATGAAATTTGGTGTGTGTAGAAAAGTTGTGCTGTTATCTCACAAGTAAGTATTTGTGTATGCGTTAAGTGTATACTGTTTATCAACTTTTTTACTAAATTGTGACTTATAATTAAACAAATGATAAACTTTTCTTTTTCTAACCTAATTTTACAAATTATCAGGTGATTCGGGGTAACTTTGCTCCAAAAAAGTGGCGCAAAGTTACCCCGAAATATATATTATGTTTAATATATATTTTTGTTACAGATATGCCTAGAACACCTAAAAGAGTACTAGGATCACGGCGCTATGCTGACTATACACAAGAAACCCTACAAGAGTGTTTAAATGAAATAAGAAGAGGTGAAATCTCACACAGAAGGGCAGAAGAAAAATATAAGATTCCAAGAAGGACCATTTTAAATAAACTTAAAGGGAAACATTCCAAAACGCCAGGGAGGCAAAATGTATTTACTCCCGGCGAAGAAAACCAATTTGTTAATTGCCTGATTTATATGGGAGAGTATGGGTTCCCTATTAACGCAAGGGAACTGAGAAACATTATCAAAAATTATTTAAACCGTTGTGGAAGAGATGTCAAAATTTTCAAGGATAACTTCCCTGGAGAGGATTGGATCAAAAAATTTATGGTCAGACATCCTGAAATTTCCCCACGTTTTGCAGAAAACATTAAACGTGTACGAGCAGGAGTTGACGAAAACATATTGAGAAGATTTTTCGAAAATCTGGCAGTCGAGTTAGACGGCGTTCCTCCAACAAATATATGGAATTGTGATGAAACTAATCTCACTGATGATCCCGGCAAAAAGAAAGTCATTGTCAAGAGAGGTTGCAAGTATCCAGAACTAATTAGAAACGCTTCAAAGACCTCTGTGTCCATTATGTTCTGTGGAAACGGCGAAGGTGAACTTTTACCGCCCTATGTTGTTTACCGGGCTGCTAAAATATGGACTACTTGGGCTGAGAATGGGCCAAAAGGATGCCGTTACAACGCTAGTAGTTCTGGATGGTTCGATGCAAATATTTTTACAGATTGGCTTGAATTCCAGTTGGTACCTAGGTTTAGGAAGCTGAATGGTAAAAAGGTATTACTATGCGACAACCTCTCTTCACATATTACAGTACATGCACTTCAACTCTGTCGTGAAAACGACATTCATTTAATTTGTCTGCCTCCAAACAGTACACATTTGACGCAACCTCTAGACGTGGCTTTCTTTCGGCCCCTAAAAAGAGCCTGGCGAAAAATTTTGTCAGATTGGAAAAGTACTGAAGATGGCATCCGCAACACTAATATACAAAAGCAACACTTTCCTCCATTGTTGTCAAAGGTAATAGACTTGCTTGGTCCACAAATCAAATCTAATTTAGAGGCAGGGTTTCGAAAATGTGGAATATTTCCCCTGAATGTTGAGGAAGTACTAAGCCGAATACCACGAAAATACGACCCATCTGTTGTGCAATCGGAGTTTTTAAAAGCACTCGAAGCAAAAAGATCCGATTTGACAAAAACTGTTAACCACCGCAGAAAAAAAATTAATGTTCCAGCTGGAAAAAGTGTTTGTGCAGTCAACGATGCAGATATGGAAGAACCTACAACCTCTGGCATGAATACCAATAAGCAACGACGAAGCATAACTCCTGACGAATCTTCCGATGAGGAATCAAATATTGTTCGCTTTAGAGCTAAAGAGATGGTATTTGATGATAATTCATCGGACGATGTAGACTTTGAAGAGCTTGCCAGGGAGAAAGAAGTTGAAAATGAATTTGTAAATTTTTTAGAAGACAAAGAAAACAAACATAATAATTTTGAAAGTGTTGTTCGAGAAGTGGGACGTTTTGTAGTGTTTTCTTACGAAAGCCATCTATACCCCGGGCGCATTATGGCTTTTGATGATAAAAGGGTAACCATTAGCGCAATGGAAAAGTCTCTCAAACTGTGGAAGTGGCCCTCAAAAAAGGATGAACTGACTTACCTATGGACTGATGTACTAGGCTGTATTAATACTCCTAAACAAGTTTCTAAAAGGGGAACTTTTACAATTCCTGAATTAAGTTCTCTTTATAATTAACACTTTTGTTTATTATTTTCAAATAAATAACGCTACCTTCTTTTTTAGTTTTTTTTTTGCACAAATAATATTTTTGGAGCAAGGTTAATATAAGCAACCCATTAGCTTTGCTCCAACTATATGTTACTATACAAAATTTCATGCTTTTATGAGGTGGAGCAAAGTTACCCCACACTATAGGTAACTTTGCTCCACTTTTTATTAAAAAAAAATATGTAATTAATTATTGTTAGAATAAAAAATACCACACAATATTTACATTGTATACCTTCTTCATGGGTTATTAAAAAAAAACATAATACTAGTAGAAATTTTATACACTTTTCCTCGCAATTCCTTTAATAACTCCTAAAAGTGGAGCAAAGTTACCCCAGTTTACGGTTCCGTTTACGTTTGGTTTATATCGAGTTGGGAATGATGTCACTCTGCAATAGACCACGATACGATTCAGCTCATTGTGAGTCCGGATTTTCTTTTCTAAATTCGTAATGGTTTTTCGTTGTACGTTTTTGTTATGAAAAATGTGTAGTATAATGGCAGTTAAATGTGTAGTTTAAGCAAAAGTTGGAATTGAGATCTTGAAGGGGATAAACCACGGCATGATAGTCTGAAAAAGCCGGCAATTTTTTTTTTGTGGAGAGGTGAATCTAATCAAATGCAAATGTGGCAGTTTTGTTGATTTAATCACCGATTTGTTGTATGTGTTGTGTCCCATGCGGGAGATTTGTTAGCAGCGTTACAACGATTTGAGAGGTCCACATGGTTTCAAGAATTAATAAAATGTTTAATCAAAAACTACACAAGAAAGCCCTCAACTTAGTATTTCCACCACCAGAGAAAAAACCCAGTACCTTCTGCTCGATTACATATACAGGCAAAATATCAACAAAAATAGCCAAACACCTAAAAAAGAAAGGAATAACACCAGCTTTCAGAACAAATAACAACCTAGGCAAATATATTAAAAACAACAAGAGCCAACATAAAAAACACTTACACAGTGGTGTGTACAAACTTAAATGTGGCGACTGCCCAAAAACTTACATTGGTCAAACAGGTAGAAATTTTATTAAACGAATAGCAGAACATAAAAAGGCTTTCAATAATAGAAAAACAGATTCTACATACGCACTTCACCTTCTAGATCATAATCATTCTTTTAATGATGAATTTAAAATTCTACACATTCAAAATAAAGGCCTTAAGCTATCTTTGTTAGAATCTATGGAAATCAACAAATTAAAAAACACAGATATAATTCTGAATGACCAGCTTGAGACAAACAGTTCTCCCCTCCTCAACCTATTTCATTAGAGACTATAAAGTGTAAACCCATGCCAAAAACAGATCACTTGAGAAAGGCAATTAGCCGAAACAGCTGTAGTGATAAGAATTTAAAATAAATTTTGTGGAAGTTTTGAAAACAAAGTTTTCAGTGTTTTACTGTTACATAAAATGAATTTCCCTCGATCCAACGGTCGAATCCATCAATTAAATAGATATTATATTTATATACTATATCTGTGTCTTTTTTGTGTGTTTATCAATGAAACATTTTAACAAAGAACCAGCTTAAAGAATAATTTCTGTAGTTTTCTATCAGATGAGATCTCTCCTAGAAGTGATACTTTTAAAAACTTGACCATAGCTCTAAAGATGGCTTTATAAGCCGAAAGCGCTCAGATAGGAAATACACACACTTCAGAAATACTTTCTTTTTTCCATTCTTTGATTTGTCATAAGTGTGTACAAAAACATATCAGTCTTTCCATTTCTTATTTTTTAGACTACATATTTGATACTATCATCCCATTTTAGGTGTCTGTCTATTACAATGCCAAGGTACTTAATGTTTTCTGCTTCTGGAATTGTTGTATCGTTGGCAATTTCAAGTTGGTTGAAGTTTGGTATCCCGGTGGTGTATGACGAAAACGGCAAATATTTAGTTTTTTCAATATTTAACGTTAACTGGTTATGTTAAAACCATTTTTTTTTTTATTTTTATAAAGTCCATTTCGACATTTCTCTTTAAATTTTCCTAATTGTTGTTACTATAAAACATGGCTGTATCGTCAGCGAAACTTATGATCTGGTCTAAGGATTTTAATGTAAGTAAGGTGTTTATATATTTTTTTAAGCCTTCTCTATTCGGATTGCAGAGTCTTTCCTAATTCTCGCCATTCATCTCTGTTGTTTGTAAGACGTTTCCACATTGGCCCTGCAGTTCTTTTAATATCGTCGCTCCATGGCATTTGCGGTCTTCCTCGTGGTCTTTTGGCTTCATATGGCCGCCAATTCCCGATTTCTTTATTCCATCGGCCATCCGTAAGACGTTCGTTATGTCCAGCCCATTTCCATTTCAGTTTAGCTGCCAGTTCGACAGCATCTTTTACTTTTGTTCTATTACGAAATTTTTCATTGGTTTTATGGTCTTTGAGTGAGATACCCAGCATCTGTCGTTCTATAGCTCTCTGAGTTTTTCTGATCTTCTCCATGTTTATTTTAGTTACAAACATTTTTGATTAAAATTATCTCAGCTACATTTTTTATTTGAAACATTTTTTTTCTACGGCGTACAGATTCTTGGTAAATCGATTTTTTTATTTTTACCCCCCTACGAGGGGAGTTTTAGGGGGAAGCCTGGGGGTAAAAGTAAGAACTTTTTCGCATCTTTTTTAGGGTTCTAAAATTAATATTCTCCGCAAAATTCAGCTTGTTTGTATGATTTTTAGGGGACAACTCTCTGACGACTGGACTAAATAGCTTTTAATAATTCCAAGTTCCAACGTTTCTTTTTTTAATTTTTTTTTTCAAATTTGTACTTCCTTAGTTGTTATGTCAATATTTCGTTGTAGTGTATTAGTAAATTCCTCAGTTGTATAATGTATGTTTGTGGAATTATAAACAGAGATACAGTTTTCGCCTCGTAATTCGCGATAGCCAATTCCGAGCAAAACAAATAATTTTGTCATTTGATCTCGAAGCTATAAAACGTTTAATATAAATCATTTACACGTGTGTTTTGCCAAAGTAAAAGTTAGAGTACGTTCTTCAAAGTTTATTTGTTTGTGATTCGGGTTTATACATACGCCAATTGACTCCCAAACCTGAATAAAAATAAAATTAAATGTTTGTTTTTCTACAGTATGTCTGAAACACGGGAAGTAAAATTTACATTATCTTAATTATTTATATGGTTGCAAGATCGGCAGAGATCTTTAGTTTAGGGTGAGGCAGTTTTTGGAGCTGGCCACGTTATATGTTGTAAATTACGCCTTACGTTTTTTACCAATAACTTCATGACACCTTTGGGGCAATTTAGCTGATGGAACAGCATCTTTCTTCAGTCTTCTCAATTTAGTTTCAGGTGTTACTATAAAGTAAATTAAATATAAATATATTAAAATACAAATAATATTTTAATCAAGACTTACTTGGAAAGTAATCGTTCTCAGTAAAATGTAAACTGCACACAGTCATGTACTTGGTTATAGGTTTGCCAATTCGAAAAATGCATTGCCAAACTTTTATGTATGGAATTTTGTTTATAAATTATAATAGGATGAACATTGAGGAACACCGCAATAGTTTTTTAAGTCGAAGTAATTGTTAATTACAATATAAACCGGTCGCTAATATGTATACAAATTAATGACAATTTCAAGGTTTTCCCGAAGTGGATGCTTTTGAAATCTACCACCAAGCTTCGCCCACTTTGGGGTTCCTCGACAATATTCTCTGCAAAAGTCAGCTTGTTTGTATGATTTTTAGGGGATAACTTTCTGACGACTGGACTAAATACCTTTTAATAATTCCAAGTTGATCCAAGGTTTTTTTAAATTTTTTTTTTCGAATTAGTACTTCTTTAGTTGTTATGTCAATATTTCATTGTAGTGTATTAGTAAATTTCTCAGTTGTACAATGATATATAGTATAGTTGTATAATATGTTTGTGGAATTATAAACGGAGATCCAGTTTTCGCCTCGTAGATTTATTAAAATTTAGCTTCAACTGTGTGGAATCCGTATATTCTTTGAATATTGTGTTCTTTTGTTTATTTGTGGTACTAACTAAATACTTGAAATTTTCTAATATTAATGCAATGGGACTATGATCAGTTATTTCGTAGTTAAAACTGTAAGAGTCAAGTGTGTGTTTATTTTTTTGTGAATTTTCAATAAAGAAATGATCAAGGAACGTTTTACTTTGACGTCTGGTGCTTTGGTTTCATGATACATATCCATGTATGTTAAGTCAGCTTTTATACTCGGATATATAATCATCATCAACTAATAAGTCAATATTTATATCTCCTGCCAAAATATTAATGTCCGACCTCTTTGTATGGGGCAAATAACTGTCAAGGCATGAATACCTTTGGATATGAGCTGTCATTTCAGGGATCTTAACAATGTTGTATTTTTAGTTTAAATTGTTTTTTACATATACAATAACACCATCATTTCTTTTAAAGTTACCTCTACTATACAGGGCGAACTATTGGGACATAGACTAAGGACAGGTTATTTGGACCAAAATATGGCTATTGGGCCAAATATGCCTTAATAAAATGTTGCTGAGAAAAAAGATACAGGGTGTTAAAGTTAATTTTTGTTTTTCGTTTTTTTGCTAATAGTTTCCCTGTATATTTATAAATTGCTATCAAAATTGGCACAGAGGCATAATCTTAGACAAGAAATAGTATTTTATTTACAATTCAACTATCAAATACCAAACAAATAAACAAAGTTGCAACTAACGTAAGGTTTCCGTTTTGACGATAAATCAAAACTAAACACAATTTAACTTAAAAGAACTCACAAAAACTCAAACTAAATGTTCTACATGGTCTCCTCCGATTTCTATGCCTTTTCTAATTCTTTTTATAACGGATTTTCGGACGTTAAAAAAATATTATTCTGTCCCCTTATAAGATTAGCTGCATTTTGAATGTATCTCCAAAGTTCGTCTCGTGTATTAATTTCATTGGCATGAACTACGGACTTCATATGTTCCCAAAAATTAAAATCTAGCGGGTTGTACTCAGGACTTCTTGGTGGCCATTGAAAATCACTGCCTCTGCCAATCCATCGTTGAGGAAATACGCCATTAAGATGATTTCTAACAGCTAATGAAAAATGAGGTGGCGCTCCATCCTGCATAAACCACATTTTTCTTCTTACATCCAGTGACAGATCATCTAAAATATCACTAATAGTATTTTCCAAAAAGAATAAATAAGAATCTCCATTTAAATTCGGAGGAAGAACATAAGGCCCTAGTAGTTGGTCGCCTATAATGCCACACCAAATATTCAATTTAAACTCATGCTGAAAATGTCTAGCTTTAATAGCATGCGGGTTTTCTTCTTCCCAATAATGACTATTTTGCCAATTAAAAACCCCTCGTCTGGTAAAAGTTGCTTCGTCGGTGAACATAATATTCTTAATAAAGTGTCTGTCATTGCGATGTTTATTCAGAATACGTTGGCAAAACTGTAACCGTCGTGGAAGATCTGTTGGAAGTAAATTTTGAACAGAAGTGAAGTGATAAGGATGGAGGTTCTCTTTTTTTAGAATTCTAACAATGGACGACTGACTTACTTCTGTTGCTGCTGATAGATGTCGTGAACTTATTTTAGGATTTTCATCTACTCGAACCAAAAGCTCATCTTCTTCATTAGGTGTGATTTGTTTCGGTCGACCACCCCGATTTTTAGTGTGAAATGACCCAGTTTCACCTAAACTACGGTATAATCTTGCAAAAGTTTTGTGATTTGGATGCCTTCTGTTTGCGTATAACATTCCATACGTTCTGGCTGCCGAGCGACCGCAAAAATTTTCTTGTGCGTATACGCAAATCATATCTCGCATTTCTTAGTAAAATGATTGTGACGAGGCATTTCAATCAAAAAAAGTAATGATTACTTCTAAAAAATGCAACATTACACTACACTGTCACATCGAAAATAATTTACTTTGAACAAGTGAGATTTACCAACAACAATTATCTGACAGTCCAAAGCATACTTTTCATAAATGAAATAATATTTGAAATCCTTTTTTAAGACTCTAAGCAGTTCGACTGGGTTTTTATCGAAAACGGTTGAAATTATCATGTTTAAACAAGAGTACCAATTTTACGTAAAAATGATGTTTACGTCATATTTTCTAATAAAAATTACTAAAAAGTTCCATCAGAAAAAGTTTAGACTCAATTTGATCATTAGGAATGATCCGCGTGGCGCCCTCTATGACAAAACGTAAAATTGTAAATAAAATACTATTTCTTGTCTAAGATTATGCCTCTGTGCCAATTTTAATAACAATTTATAAATATACAGGGAAACTATCAGCAAAAAACGAAAAACAAAAATTAACTTTAACACCCTGTATCTTTTTTCTCAGCAACATTTTATTAAGGCATATTTTTCCCAATAGCCATATTTTGGTCCAAATAACCTGTCCTTAGTCTATGTCCCAAAAGTTATGACTCACCCTGTATATAAGTTCGTATTCCTGTATTTGAAATATATTGCAACCAAGGGGTAAAGCTTCCGTTAAAATAATAATATCAAAATCAGATGTGCATTGATTAAAAAAAAAAAAAGGATAAATTCGTCAAAGTTTTTTGGGCGCTTCAGACTTTTATACGTTGTTTTTAAGGTTAAATTAATAAAATGAAAAAGACAGAAAAGATTTGATTTCACGTTCAAAGCGTCTATGTATCTATTGATACGTATTTCGACTTAATAAGTCTCATCAGAATAGTTATTCATAGCCGTTCTTAACGTGAAAAATAATCTTCTCTGTCTTATTAGGAAGCAACAATAAAATGGCAGCAACGGAAGCAACAATAAAATAAATAAAAATATAATGAATTTGTTTCGAAACTATCTTACCGAGTTAAATTAATATTTTTACTAAGATGATTGAATTCTACTATTGCATTGATTGTTTGTGCTTTAGTTTCATTGTTATCATAATCACGTATAAATGGATCCATGTTCAAACTTCAATATGTACGTATATTGGTATTAAATACAGCTGTTTATAAGATAAACGTAACATAGAAAAATGCCTTGACTTTTGGGCTGGTTCCCCGTAGACTTATTTACCACTTCTGTTTCTATATTCTTCTTTGTATTGATACTTTTAATCGAATTTGATGGGTTTTTGGATGTTCCTCTTAGCTCTTCTTCAAATACTGGTATATCTGCCCCAGTCGTCTTTTGGATAGGTGTATTCGGCTCCGTACTTGCTTTTTTATATATATTTTCCTCTGTATCTTTTAACTATTCTAAAGAGTAACAACTTCCGTCTACCAAAAGTCTTTCTTTTTAATCGAAGGCAACTTTTAAAAATTTCTTTTTTCTTAATTTTTGAAACTAATTCTATTTTAATTGGGTCAATTTGAGACTTTTAAAAAAGATAAAGTTGTTATTATCAGACGAATAAATATTTAGTAATTCCTACATCCTTTCACAAATGAATTCAGCAGAAATTCTGTTAGACTCAATTCTAATCCATAGATAAAAATTGAGTTTTCTTTAATTTTCTTTCTATTTTTTCCAATTTACTTTTTAATTCTAATATAAAAGAAAAAAAATAAGGTTAATTTTTAATAAAATATAGGAAAAATTTAGTTGTTTTTTCTTTAATGACATACCATGCTACATGATCGCTAAAATCCCCATTTTTACTATTAATTAACATACCAATGAGAAATGCAAAACAGTTATTTACACAAACGTTTAGTGAAATTAAATTTGTTGCTCGAATATTTGTCGTTAACCTTGTTTTATTCACACCATCCAATATTCCTAGCCCATGTGTTCGTATTTACCCTTAACATTGGTGATAGAAGCAATGAACCGCCAATCAACATACAATTTTCAGACATCACCTTTTAACACAGCCAAAAAGGAAGTACTAACCTATCATCACATAGGAGTCATATCAAATTTACTGAAATAAATTGATTTGGAACCAGACGGTACATATCTCAAAATTGTACGGTGCATTTCAATGAAAGTGTACGGCTAGAAAATATATGATATTTTATATGCTAATATGTACTTAAATAAAAGGCTGCTCGAAAAATATTATACGAGGATTGTTTAATAATTACGTGGCTCAAAACAGAGATGGTGTGAATTCGAAGGAATCTTTTTTACCATTCTACAGAATCATCTTACAGTATAGTGCAATCTATCAATCAATCTATATTTTATAGTGCGCTAAAGTGAAGATCTCACGCCATCAACATCATAAGTACTACTAAAGCATTAGTTGAGCCTCAGCTTTCCCTTATCAGTTTCGCCAATCGTTCCTATACAATTTCTTTTAAGATTCTTACGGTAATTTGGTCATACCTTGGGGACTTTCTGGGGTTTAATTTAGTGTGAATACTATTATTGACTTCGTTCAAAGAAAATTTTTTTTGAGGAGTTTTAAATTATTAGGGCTATTCTAGATACATTTGGATTTCATTATCTATATTAATACATTCATCTACAGGAAAATGCCGGAAAACCGTTTTAATATGTTAAGCGAAATTTTCGGCTTTCTTTTTATTGCTTTTTGCCCATGCGCCATCTTCAGTGCGGATTGGAGAATTGAGGACGTTCTATTTGCTTGGTTGTCTGAGTGAATACTCGATAGCTTCTGTAGGCGAAAGATGTCTGATATAAGAATGTATACCATAGTTTTTGTGGTTATTTAATAACGCTTTTAACTCTATTCAGATTGGTCTTGTTTGTGGTGCTCTCGTCAGCTGCCATCTATGTCTTAATATTCGTTTCTTAATAATTTTTTGTTTGATTTTATTGGATATTTTAACAATATATTATAAGTAGATATTACCAGAAAGAAGTTCGTATTTTAAATTTAGAAATGTAATTGGCCTGTAATTAGATAATGAATTCTTCCTCACAGTTCGGATCCTCCATGTTTTAATATTTCTGATGAAATTTCTTCCATCCCTGGCGCTTTATGATTTTTTAGTTTCTGTATTATCTGAACCATTTCTTCATAACTCGGATTTTCAATGTGCTGCTCTGCTGTATAATATATTCTATCGTTTTCTTTATTTTCATTCCCTGCGTGTAGGTTTTCTTCGAAGGATTCTTTCCATCTACTTTTAATTTTTTGCTTCTCTATTAATAGTCCTCCATCCTTGACTTTGCATATTGCCAATTTTGGTCTAAATGACTATATAATTATGTTATATTATGTTTTCTTTATTCTTTTATAGAATTGTTCGTATCAGTTGTTATGCATTATTAGTATTTCTTATACATTTTTTTAAAGCCTCTCTTTTTTCTCTTCAGCATATTCTATTGGCCTGTTGTTTGGAGAAGTATTCATGACTTACTTAAATATCTTATTTTATTATTTCATTAAAATATGACCTAATTTATATATCTTTTAATTACTTATTTAGTTATATCTTTTAATTATCTCATTAGCTTCGTATAAGTTTTTGGAACCACAACAACAAGTTAGAAGGTATCCTTAAACTCATGTGGCAAGGATCGTTACCTTTTACCTCGAGTCATATTTCAACCTTATATACGAATTCGAAAATATCTTGGTTTTTATTACTTTAAGATCTGTTGTAAACCAAACAGACCCCACAAGTGGTCTTGACCAGCCTTATGTTTTTGCAAAACAATGGAGACGCGTCACTTCTATAAAAAATACTAGTACCTCTCAAGACGACCAGAATCTCATCGACTTTCGCGAGTACACGACTCAGTTCCTTGGTTCCGGGATAACCAAGCCAAGACGCTTCTTGCCACACAACCCTAAATGCAACAAATTGGTGAGTGGTTATTTAAATAAATGCTTTGTACTGATACTTGTATCGAGTTACGCCAATGAAATGTTTTCTCTTATTTACATATATCTATTTTATTTAACTATTTATTACATTAATTAATTAACCAGCTATTTCAATGCATTCTACTTTATCCACTTGCATTCTCTTTTCGATATAGGTGATATCAATCGTTTAAATTTTAGTCGGTGAATTAAAGGAAATGTCAGAATTGTTAACATAATCTTACTGGCGAGAAGTTATTTATCAGAAATGGTGTTTATAACCTAAGAAATGCACATATTTGGGCTGGAGATAATCCGCGTGCGGTAAGACAAACCAACTTTCTGTAAATATATGGTGCAGAGTTTTGAACAATCGCTTCATAAATTTTTATGACCCATGTCATACTCATACATTTATCGAACGATAATTTTTCAAATATTATTATCAAATAAATAATATAATATTTATCAAATATTATATTATTTTTTTTTCAAATAGCGGGTAGCGGGTAGATACTCATCTATGATCCCGATAGGTGACAGATCTACTTCAGGGATGCGCCCCTACCCACGCGAGCCTTGGTTTATCTCCTAATACCATAAAGGGGAAACCATTGTCCTACCCTCAGTCCATATCCAAACCTACCTTTTCTCTCCCAGTACCCTGGATGGATTTACCGATAACGACCCTAGATTGAATATGGAAATGATTTTTGATTAACGAATAGGAAGATGGTCCTCCGAAGAATAGGGGGTTGAGGCGCCGGGCCTGCTACCAGACAATCGGAAAAAGTCATTATGCAAAAACCAATCCAACACAGCCTCGGATTTTGGACGGAAACAAGGATATACGACTTAGGCGAAGAAAAAGGACTATAAGAATAGGAACGTGGAATATACAAGGAATCGCATCTAAACAAAATGAAATAATCCCAGAAATCGAAAGACTAGGCACAGATATAATAGTCTTAAGCGAAACAAAAAAAAAAAGGTCAAGGAGAGGAAATTATAGGGAAATATACACACATATGGAGTGGAGTTTGCAAACATGAAAGAGCCGCAAAAGAAGTATCAATATTAATAAAAAATAAATGGAGAAAATACATACAAGATTACCAGCATATAAATGAACGAATAATGGAAATTAGGATGAACATATTTGGACAACCAACAATAATTGTTGGAGTATATGCAATGGATGACAATGCGACCACAAGGGAAAAGGAAGATTTTTTCAACGCACTAAAAGATGTATTAGACAGGACAAAGGAAAAAGAAGATATTTTACTAATTGGAGATTTTAACAGCCACATAGGAAAGGATGATGAAGATATAGTGGGACGATTCGGAGAAGACGAAATTAGAAACGACAATGGAAGTCGGCTAATCGAAATATGTCGAGAATACGATTTAGCCATAACCAACACAAGATTCCAGCATAAAAACATACATAGATACACATGGGAAGAACCTAATAGAAACCAAAGATCAATTATTGATTTAATAATAGTAAGAAAAGCCAGCAAAACAATAATACAAGAGGTAAGAGTATACAGACAAGCAGAATGTGCAAGTAACCACCGATTAGTGCTAGGAAAATTCATATACACGGGAAGACGACAAAAAGACAATATCCAGAAACATGAGGAGATGCAAAAAATCGCAAATACGAGGTATAAACTAGAACTTCTACAACAATTTAGTACTCGAACACTATATCAGAATAGGCTACAGAATATGCTACAGATGAACGAAGAATGGACCCCAACAGAAATGTATCAACACCTAAAGGAAAAAATGAAGAAAGCGGCAAACGAAGTGCTGGGTATTGAACAACATAAAAATACATATTTGAAGAAATACAGCGACGACTTAGAGATGATTAAAAGAAAAAAAAGTGCATTTCATAAATGGCTAAACGACAGAACTCCAGGAACACGGGGAGAATATGTTACCCTCAGACAAGTTAAACAAAGAATAAAGCTTGAGAAAAACGAATACTGGGAGAGAATGTGCAGAGACATAAACAACACGATAGGGTATAACAGATCAACGGAAGCATGGAAAAAAATAAAAAACATCAGAAGTAATAAACGAAGTAAAAATACCATACAGATAATTACATCAAAAGAGTGGACAAAGCATTACACAAAATTATTGGAGGAGAATAGGCCGGAGTATATCTCATACGACCCTGTGACAATAATAACTGAGGAAGCAGAAATCACAGACGAAGATATAAATAAAGCACTAAAGAAATCCAAAAACAATAAAGCACCAGGACCAGGGAACATAAAAATGGAACTGCTGAAATATGGAGGCGCAAGGATAGTATCCTTTATACGAATGTTGTTCAATAAAATCGAAGCAGGAGAGAAGATTCCCGATGAGTGGAATTTATCATACATGTCCTCCATTTTCAAAAAAGGTGACAAAAGGTCACCAAATAACTACAGAGGGATCAGTGTAATGCCTTCAACAGCAAGAATCTTTTCATCAGTTATATGTGTAGCAGTGTTAACTCTCGCTGAGGCGTGGTGAAGAGCGGTGTGCCTCAGCGTTATGTCCAAAATTCTCCGTCGAATTTAAAAGTTTTCTGTTTTGTTCCTTTTCATGGAAAATGTGTAGCAGTTTTATCAATTTAATGGGTCAGTTGCAGTTTATGTGAGGGTTGGAAAAATCGTTATTTCCATCCTCGTTTTGTTTCTCCCTGGTTGTCATCCCAGGCTTTTTGCAGTTTGAAGATGAATTTGTTCGTGTTCAGAGATTTCCAATCCAGTTTCAACCTTTAGAAACTTTAGTGTCTTTTTTTTTAGTGAAATCGAGGTAACTTTTTGTGTTAATTTTAAAGTAACGACAGACATTTTTTTTTAAATAATAGTTGTTTTCATAACAATTTATTTTGATAATTAATATTGCAGATCTTATGACAGCTAGTTTTATCATTTTTGACATTGGTTTGTTGTTTGACATTGTTTTTTTAAAGGTTAATCTTTATGAATAGTTTTATTTAAAAAGATAATTCTTTCCTTGTAATAATTTTTTATTTGGCACAGTTTATAGCCCAGTAACATTTGTAAGTTTTTGTAGCATCTCCCGAATTTGTAAAAGGATAATGACACATGTAAGTTTTTCATTACTATTTTTATATTTACTTTTGTGACTATTAATATAGTCTTTATGTATTATCTGTATTTGTAACTGTTTGGGGTGAGACAGTAATAAATGTTTAATTTATCTCTCTGAACCATTTTGTTTATTTTAGAAAAGTCTCCTTTTTGTGTTCTTTATTTTAGGAAAGAAGAGCCTTTTTGCCTTTATCCAGCAAGATTAGGATTCTTCGAAGCGGCATCCTTTTTCAAATAGCTAGAGGTCTTTCTTGTTGTTTTTATTTGCACTTTTGTCCAGAAGATTTATGTAAGTATCCATTTATTTCATTTTTTTTTGTAGTTGCCCCAATCTAACCCCCTTGCCATTCAACTTATCCACGACCCAGCTCTCCAAACAAACCCTGAGTGCCGTTCGCACAGTATCGTTTATTTTGCTTGCCCTATCTCCACCCCAGTAACTTTGTGCCAATTTTTAAACCCCTATAATTATACCCTATGTGGTAGGCAAAAATATATACGTTAAAATCATGTTTCCATTTTCAAAAAAAGGTGACAAAAGGTCACCAAATAACTATAGAGGGATCAGTTTAATGCCTTTAATAGCAACAATCTTCTCCAGGTAATAAAAGAAAAAATAGAACGACACATGAACCATTGCGGCGAAGAACAAGACGGATTACGAAAAGCCAGATCGTGTGTACATAATATATTCATCATGAGAGAGGTGATAGAAAAGAAAAAAGAGAAAAATATTAAAGCACATATGAGCAAAGACTATATAAAAAACAGAGGTGCAAATAAAGTTGGGCAATGAAATAACAAAAACAATTACCGCAACAAAAAGTCTTGAAACAGTGATATATATATATATATATATATATATATATATATATATATATATATATATATAAAGAGAGAGAGAGAGAGAGAGGGAGAGAGATAGATCAGGCTTTGAAGAGATGGTATAGAAAATGCGAAACAATGGGCATACCAGTACAAGAGAATATATTACATTCACTACTTTTCGCAGATGACCAAGTCATTTTTGCACAAGACAGGGAGGATATGGGATATTTAGTAGATATGAAGTAGAATGCTCAAATACAAAAAAGTTGGAAAACAGAGCCCTGTAGTGGTACAGGTATGTACAGAGAATACCAGAGCGCAGGTCGACAAAAATAATATGGGATAGGACCCAACGGGAAGAAGACCGGGAGCGGAAGACCTGCTACAAGATGGAAAAGATACATAGAAAATGTTATGATACATAGAGACCTCAGAAAAGGTGACTGGGAAAATAAAGTGCCGCGGAGAACAAAAACGGCTTTGGAACGCGAAAGTCTCTCTTTGCAATGCAAATCTTAGTTCAAATTATGCCTCGATCAACAAAAAGATGTTTACGCCTACTTTATCGACTACGAGAAAACGTTCGATACCAGGCAACTAACTTGAACTTAAGATCAACAGAAAGAAAACTAAATTTATGGTGACTGATAAAAAAAAACATTCAAAATATCGACCTGCATATAAAACCAAACATATTCAAAAAGTACACCAATTGAAATATCTGGGATACATAGTAAGTGAAAAGTGGGACCTTGATGTATAGATCAAGATCCGAATTGACATAGCTAGATCTAGATTCATAAAAGTAAGAAAGGTCTTAAGCAACGGCAACCTAAGCGTTAACATCCTATGGCTCGCAACGAATGTTACGTACTCTCTACGCCACTTAACGGAGTATGTGAACGTAATGGTGGACGTTAATATCAGCTTTAACTAACTTAAATAGAGGCTTTAGAAATGTGGCTGTACCGGCGCATACTGAGAATACCTTGGACAGACACAATGACTAATATAGAGGTATTGAGACGAATGGGTAAAGAGATGCGATTGTTAACAACTTT
This sequence comes from Diabrotica undecimpunctata, assembly GCF_040954645.1. NCBI lineage: Eukaryota > Metazoa > Arthropoda > Insecta > Coleoptera > Chrysomelidae > Diabrotica > Diabrotica undecimpunctata. Next base: position 147,589,647 of record NC_092803.1, read on the forward strand.
TAAAAGAAAGAGAGCATTATATCTGGACCTTGCGCTTCACAATGGTAAGTAAGGTCTGCTAAAGCTTATAGTGAAAGGTAAGATTGAAGGAAGAAGGGGTTGGGGCAGAAAGAAAACATATTGACTGAGAAGATGAAGGAAAAGTTCCAAATACCAGGAGCTGCAAACATGTCGTATAATGGTCGCCAACCTTTGGCAGAAGTCGGCGCGCAAACCTTCAGTAGAGGAAGGCGCATAAAGAAGAAAACATACTTAACGCGTTCAGTGTGCTCGACATTTTGGTCTGTTTTCGTCGCAATACGAATTTACCATTGCACCGTTTTATAAATGATAATAAAACCTGGGTTCACTATTATACTAGCACAGCCAACAGAAACAACAACTACACAAAGGTTCTGCGCCACTGAAAGAGTCATGATCAGATTTGCCAACAGAAAAAGTTATGGCAACTGTACGTGCCATGTCGTAAAGGAAAAAGTACTTTTTGGAAAAAATGGTTCAACAGTAAATGTCTGCTATAAATAAATCTTTCGAGAACTTTGATATTTTTTCGAGATTGAAAATGTTTTGGCCGCTAATTTAATTATGGAAAACCCGTAATATGAAAATTACAGTGATATTATTTAAATTTAAAAATAATTCCTTAATATCTGATTTATGAATGTTTTTGTAGGCCATGTAGTTATTGAACAATTCTCGTATATCACGAAGAAGAAAATATTAATCAAAAAGATTTCCAGTTATTGTGCATAGTTGTACCTAAAAAACTGATTCTGTTACGTCGGCATCGGCTTAAAGTGAAGTACCTTATATGTAATTACAATGTTTGACAACATTTTTAAGAGACTCGAAATAAAATCGACCTTTTTCAAAATTACTTTATATCTGTTACAAACTTAATAAAAGTTTGGACAATCAGAGAGTCCTTTGAGTAATAATAATCATCTCTAAACAGTTAGAAGTCACTTTATTTCGAATTATGTGCAAAACCCACAGTTTGTAACTGTAAGTAGAGTCACAATGAATGAAAAATGAATGAGAGTTGATGTAATATATTAACATTCTTACCACAGGAGGAACAACACTGAGATTGAGCAAGTGAATAACAGTCAAATATTTCCAACTACTGCTGAGGAGCACCCAATACAAATCTTGCAATTGTTTCATAGCAGCAGTGTGACTTTTTCCTTCCATTCTAGCCAATACGTATAATGTGAAAGCTTGGTATAGCGGTAAATAGATCAGTCTTTCAAGTAGCAGTTTCCTGACAACAGCAAATGAGGCATCTTCGGATATTGCTCTTTCTAGGAAGCTGTAGAAGTAATGAGGGATGGATCCGCCAAAAATTAATCTGAAATTGAAATATGTGTTTTTATTTTTAATAATAACAGCAAAATAAAAGACTATGAGGACGAGAAACAATGTGCAAATAGTCAGTCATAGAAAAAAAAAGTGGTACAATAGGCGGTACTGTAGACTAGCGCGAAGCTTCATACTGTTTCTATATTTTTCAAATTAAAAAAAAAAATTATGAAACATTTCAAAAACCAAAATAACAAGTTATGGTCAGTTTTGACATTTTGTATACCTAACGGCCACCCCCTCGTTATGTACACAAATGGACTCTTCCGCTGTGGCTGTATAAATATGAAAATTTTTAAAATGTTTTACTAATTGTATTTATATTAAATTATAAAAATATAAATAAATATCATTTGATAGTAAAGTTAATTATTATTTAAACTAAATAAGATCTTAAAACTTAAAACAAGTTAAATTAAAAAAAGGAACAAAATAATATATTTAAAATAAAACAATGTAATTTTATTATTTATTTATTTTTTATATTTTAAACAAATTCAATATTAAACAAATTCAATAAATTATTATATTTGCTCTTAACGCCACCTGTCAACGTATGAAGAAAGCATATATTTTTAAGTTTATATATAAACTTTGTTATTGCCAACTTTTATATGAATTATGTTCCATAAAGAAGGTACAAAAGGTTTGATTTTTAATCCAAATAATTATATTATTCGAAATTATACCTATTAACATTCAATTAACCGCTAATTGGTGTACAATATTTTTCGTTAATTTGTTTTTGCTAATATAAATAAATTTGATCGTTTAATAATACGTGAGTATGCAACATATAATTGACCATGTGAGAAACATGGATTCTCTAAACCTAAGTCGCAAACGGACATTGTCCGGCCTTGAGATTTGTTAATAGTCATCGCGAATGCTAATCGAACAGGAAATTGAAGCATTTTGAATGATTTGGTGGTATATGAGGGTATCATTGGGATACGTGGCAACAGGACGATTTCTCCTTCACATCGTAAAGTCAAAATGGTTGCTTCAATAATATTTCCAGTGATAATTTTAATAACCAAACATGTGCCGTTGATTATTCTGGGTGGGTTCAAATTGCGTAGCAGAATAATTGGACTGAAGATGTTTGGTATATCCAGAGAATTTAAAAATTCTATTGGATAATTTACCGCTTCGTCATTGCGCGCTCAATGAGCCAATTATGATTCAAGTAATTATTCAGTATAAACAAGAAGACCCTTACAATTAATTCATGTTTGATCTCAAAAAAAGTGCAGAAATTGTCTGGAAGTTTGATGCATTGTGTATTTGGATGCAGTTTCATTTTACCGTTTCCAATACCCAGCAAATGTTTGGAAAATATTTGTTTTAACGATTTATTTTTTTATAAAAAACGATTGTTTTAAACATGCATTAGTCTCATCCGCATATGTAAAGAGGGGAATAACCGGAAATGTCTATCGGAAGTCACCAGACAGTAGTTAGATAACACTACCGAATAGTTTGTCGTTACTATTTAAATTTTGCATACTTCTATGTAATGCTTCGAGTGATTGTTTATGGTCCATAGTACATTCATCCCAGATAATAACTGAACTCGTTTGCATCATTGCAACCATTCCACTTCTTTTTTTTAATGTTATACATTGCATTTGTTTTGCATCAGTTTCAGTACTGAATGTGCTGTTCGCCCACCATCTAAGGATTTTGGTAAGTTGCCAACTCAACGACTGTAAAAGAAATTATCATAATTTTTTGTATAAAATATACTTTGTTATAGATAAATATAAGCTTACTTTTCTCATACATACGATAAAAATATATATGTAAAATTTTATGGATTTAATATACTCAATCATAGTCGGTTCACAATTTGTCGATAGCTCACTACAAGTTTAATCCTAATTAGAGAACTGAAATACAGAGAGGATGGGTAATACGATATAATAGTAAAAACCAACCTGAAACTAACGGTTTAAGATGTTTTCGACTAACCCACCTTGTATCTGAAGGAATACAATACAACAGTCAACCTTATAATCCAATTACGAAGGTATTTTGCTTACAGATGACCGACCAGTGTCGTAGAGTATATGATTGAAATAAATCAATAAATAAATAAATAAATATATTTTTTAAATTGTACTTATGTAAATTGTATTTTTGTTTTAATAAAACTTCTTTATTTTATTCAAAAATAAAAAGTTTCTTGCCATTTGTAAAAGATACATTTATTTAATTAAGGGGAAAGGCGCCAAATGTCGCCTGGCAAAATTTTCAATGTGTTTTAAATGTATCCATTATTTACGAATCCGGAGAAAACTAATAAATATTTTTGAAAAATTTAAACGCAGAATGAAAGATTACATTATTACTGAGAGCAGAAAGTCCCTGAAAACTTCTACAATGTTTATTTTAATATGTTATGTAACGGGGGTGAAAATAAAAGAGAAAATATAGTATAAAAGAAACTTTCTATTTATTCTAAAAAATATTTCATTCTGCCTTTAAATTTTTCAAAAATGCTTTTTAGTTTTCTCAGGATTTGAAAAAAAAATGGATACATTTAAAACACATTGAACATTTTGACAGGCGACATTTTGCACCTTTCCCCTTTAATACCTTACGATTACAACTAATATTACTTACCTTATATAATTACGATTAGAAAACTATTCAAATTCAAAATAAATAGGAGCAACTTCGGAATCCGAGTCGTCTTGAGGGTTAATAATTAGCGGTTGTGTCTCTACGGTCGCATCAATTATGTTATCAAGATCCCACATTTTTTGTTCTTCTTCTATTACATGTCTTACTGCATCTTTCCAGTTTTGTTCTGTAATATGTTGTAAAGACTCGTATAACAATTCACGTACAGCTTGTATTTTATATGGCGTATTTTTTCTAGCCACATAACTTTTCATTTGTGCCCAAATGAGTTCAATTGGATTTATTTCGCAGTGGTAGGGTGGAAGTCTAAGGACTGTGATGTTTCGCCTTTCCGCCATTTTGTCAACTACGTATTTTTTGAACTTGGATTTGTGTTGCCGGGCAATTTTTAAAAGTTCTGCTTTTACCATTCCATCTTCGTAAGGCAGATACTTATTCCGCAGCCAGTCAAGAATATCCTGTTTCTTCCACGCAGCCGTTGGAAGTCTTTCTACTAGTCGTGAATGATAAAGTGCATTATCTAATACTATAATTGAATTTGGTGGTATGTGTTCAATCATCTGCTCAAAATACTCAATTCGAAAACATCAGCTGTCATCTCCTCGTGATAGTCTTTTGTGCTTTTGGACTGAAATTCCAACAAACCATGCTTAACAAATCCTTTTTCACTGCCAATGTGAGAAATTATTAATCTACTGCCTTTACCAGAAGGTGGGGAGATACCAGTAGACCAACCTTCCATAAAGGCTTGCCTGGAGCTTAATATATTTTTATCTGACCAAATTTTTTTTAGAGTATGACTTGAGTTTACCCACGTTTCATCCTGGTAGAAGATTAGCCTTCCTTCAGCCCGGAATTTTCGTATCGATCTTAGATAATTTCTTCTCCAACATATTATCTCCTCCCGGTCAATCAAAAGTGATTTTCGGTCTGATTTCTCCCACCGGAAATTTAATTCTTTTAAAACTTGCCACAATTTAGTTCGTCCGATATGAGGCAAATTCGGGTCGTCTCTAACTTCTTGTAAAATTTTATGTAGGTTTGGTATTTCTTTTTTGAACAAAAATCCATGAATTTTCCTTCGAATACCATTTTTGTCAAATTCATCAATTTCAATAGGCTTTTTCCCTCTCTTTAATTGTTCGTTTGTGTTTGGGTTAGCTATACCGTGTTTTTTTCTTTCTGATAGGAACCTATATATAGTTGACTCCCCTACGCCAGTCATGTTGGCACAACTTTCGACTATGTTGCGAACGGTGTTTGTGGGATTCTGAGAAACCAGAGCATCGTGAAAATTCAGGACAATAGTCTTCTCTCTTGGTGAATAGACAGACTTACTGACTGTACGCAACAGTACCGGTGTAAAACTTGATGATGTTGATGATGAAGCCATCACAAACAATCCAACAAAACACGAGCAAAAGGTACGTATATGTTCGTAGGTATATGGAATAAAAAATCACTCACGCGCTGTATATAATTCGCAAAAGAAATATTCGAGACGCTAATTACTGCCGTAGACGCGGAAACACCGACGAGCCGTAAATTACATGCAATCTGCAATCATCAAATTGTCTTCGTTCGTAATAACTTGACCCTTTCAAGTTAAGTTTCGAATATAAACTGAACAGACGACGCACGTGGCCAAAGCCGGCATCTTTATACCCATTATATTATTAAAAATCTGGGGAATTCCATCCTAATTATCTTGCAACGAATAGTACCTTCGGATACGAATTCCAGGTTTTCTAGTAAAGTGATTAAACGCGAAGATTAGTATTGAAATATCCAAAGAGATAAGGTATTCTTATTTACAAAATTTTTAATGGTTAAATTCTTATTTTTATTAATATAATATCATTACCAACATTAGCCGTAAATGTAAAACGCATTAATTTTAATGAATAAACACATCAGGAACGCCTATGATGATACAAATTTTACGACCGTTTTATAACTTTGAGGCACATTTCGTGCTCTCAACAATTTGTGAACGGATTATAGATTTTAACATTTTTTAACATTCTCAGTAGATTTATTGAAGTTGTTATTTAGAATGGTTTCATTAAATTTATAATTTAATAAAATTTAACTAATAAAAGTTGATATCTAATGGTACATACAGTGAACGGCTAAATTATGAAATATTATCATTATTTCGAGAACCGTCGAGTTTTGAGGAAATCCCGAAACAGGTCGATTTTTGTTATTAAAATACCTATCTTCTAACGTACATGGAGTAGGGATGACGTCACCGGTGTGGGTGTAGTGACATAACCGTTAATTTTTTTAAATAGAAATTGGTATAATGCGACACCTCATTTGAAGGAGAATTTAATTCTCTATTTAACGACATTACATTTTTAATTAAAATATTTTTTTAAGGGTACAAAAACAATTTTTTTTAATTTAAATTCAACTAAATCACAACTAATGATTTAATTCATAATATACTTTAAAGTAACCAAATTATGCATAACAATTATTTTAAATTAAACGTTCGAAATGCCATCCATCGGTTCCTGACATGACTTTCTGAAGTAAATACTTAAAAAAGCAAAAATAAGAAAAATAATAATGGACACAAAAAGTTATCTCATAAACACTGAAACTTTTTGTCAAATGTTAATTTAAGCAAGTGATAGTGGCATAGTTACTGTAATATTTATTGACGTAAATGTTTTGATTTTGTGAATTGTCATCAGTTGTCAATTGTAATTTTTACTTTTGAATACTAAATTATGGCTCACCTAAATGAAACGCAACGCATAATTCTTAGCGTATGCGGAGATAAAAAAAACACAGAACGAGGTATGCAATTTATTCAACGCAAAATATCCAGACAGACCCATCAGCCAATCAACAGTAAGTAAAATAGTCCGAAAATTTTGAGAAACTGGACACGTTAAACATATTCCAAACGCTGGGCGTCCTAAAATTGAAGACAATGGGAAACTTGATATTTTACTAATGTACAGGACAATCCTCACAGTAGTTCAATACAAATGGGTAAATATGCTGGAGTTTTCGATCACAAGGTGGAGAATAAAAAGAAAGGATACAGCTACTTCTTTTATTTGAAGACGTTTCGTGTATTAATCCATACACATCATAGGATCATCTAAAATTAGTTAGATGAGGATAATATATATCCAGAGATAAAATAGCACAAGTTATACCTCACAAAGATATTTAACATAAATTTTTTTATTCGTTGAATGATTTAATTTGATAAAATAAATCTTTCTGTTCAATTTGATGCTTTCAGAAGTGTCATGTAGACCTAATTGTTTACGCATAATAACGATGCAGATAAAAGCTTTCTGGGATAAATAATTTCAATATTGTCTCAATTGTTACGAGAAATTAAAGTTTTTTATGCATTTTTAGAAAAGTTATTAATAATTTTCAAAAGATTTACTTTTAAAGTTATGGTTGCAATAATTAAGCCACAAATTAATGAAAATAAAATTTTTTATTAAAAATCCTTTATAAAAGGTATATAATTTAAAAACACAATCGGGCTATATCACAAAACGTTTTCAGAATCCATGTTCCATCATCAGTGCACTAGGTATACATGTATTGAGCCACTAAATATGTGGGTAAAAACCCGTTAAAAATTTTTGGTTTGAATTTAGTTTACATTATGGTATTAAATATTATGATGTTAAAGATATGGATTTGGTAACATGGCGACGTATGACTCCACGTGAAGTTGCTGGTCCTGAGACGATGTGTCTACGAGGACCTGATCAACTGAAGCAATTTCGTCAGGTAGACACATCGTCTCGGGACCAACCAGCAACTTCACTTGGAGTCATACGTCGCCATGTTACCAAATCCACTGGTAACTTTAACATCATAATATTTAATACCATATAATGTAAACTAAATTTAAACCAACAATTTTTAACGGGTTTTTACCCACATATTAAGTGGCTCAATACATGTATACCCACCTAGTGCACTGATGATGGAACATGGATTCCGAAAACGTTTTGTGATATAGCCCGATTGGGTTTTTAAATTATATACCTATTATAAAGGATTTTTAATAAAAATTTTTGTGATATATAGCCAACTACAGGAACTTAGATTCCTTGTGGATAATAAAAATAACTTACAATACAAACCCTCATTTTAAAGAATTTTCTATGCTTTTTCAGTAAAATTGTATCACTTTTCCATATAATTTACCGGTCTTCACCATTAGTATTTAAAATCAAATAGCGATCTTACATTGTTTATAATTAAAAAATGACGTGTAATCTTTTGCATATTTTGTTTATTATATATTGTGATCACCAAATTTATCAGAACAAGTTAGATACATGTTTCAAACAGTGCCATTGCAGTGCAATTTTTTTTTTCATTATTTGTATTTACATAACAATTATTTAAACATTATTTTATGGTATTTCTTCAGTAGGTTTTTTATTTAGTAAGTTAATCGATTTATACCGTGAATGACTCATATACAGGTAACATTTTGTAAGTAATTATGATAATAATTATTATGAGTGATACTAGAAAAATATAGTATTGTGCAGTCAAGGACAATGGACAAAAACTTGTTTTTAAATGGTAGATCAGTACTATAAAAAGTTTATTACTATTAAGTCTAAAAAACTCAAATAACTTCGTTAGAATATTTCAAGCAGAAGCAACCTAATTCATAACTCAACAAAACATAAATATCCCAGTAAAGTAAGAAAAAAAAGCTGAAAAAATCTTATACAGATATTTGAGGGTTCTAAAAGGTATACGAAGGATAATTGACCAGAAAAACAGCCGATTTTGCTTTTTTTTTAACACTTAAAAAGTGAAAAAAATATTTTTTGTCTATAAAACGTTTCTTATACATTCTAAAGAAAATGGTACAAATAAAATTTGTAGATAATAAAAAGTTCTCTAATTTTGAGAGTATCTACACTAAAATATAGAAACAATTGACCCATATAATTGCAAAAAACAATTTATAAATGTTAATAACTTTGTTTTTTTTTTTGCACAATAAAATGTAATATAACTACTCAAAATTGTGGCAGTTAGTGGGGTTATTAAAGTGTGCTAAACGTCAGACAGATCGACTAAATAGTTTATAAGTTATTCAATTTGTTTATCCCGGAGAGCGATTATTTAAACAACTGTACTTGTCCAAACAGTCACTCTAGAGGTATTTTGTAAATCGCAATCGATTCTTTGAGGCTTAATTTTTAAGGTACATTAAAAAACATAAAAAATATCAAAGTTATTACGAATGTTTATAAGCTTAAAAGACAGTCCTTTTTCAAACTGTTTTTTAATAACAAATTTCATAAAATACTGGGGTTTTTTAATATATGTTAAAAATACGGAACTCATAAAAGCTACAAAAGCTCTGTATAAAGAAAATAAAGTGTCTATTAAAATGGAAACAAGCATCATAGGAGACTTCACTACAACAAAAGGGCTCCTGCAGGGTTGTTCCACATCTCCAACCCTATTCAAAATATACTTAGAGAAAGCCTTGACTACATGGAAAAGAAAATGCGAAGGCATGGGAGTACCGGTACGAAACAAATACCTATATACGTTAAGCTTTGCAGACGATCAAGTAGTGATTGCACAAGACCAAGACGACCTCAGCTACATGATGAAGAAACTACAAGAAGAATATACCAAGGCTGGCCTAGATATTAACCTCGCGAAAACAAAGTACCTATGTACAAGTGAAGAAGACATAGAAGATCTACAGACTGATGACAACGTAACAATCAAAGGAAAGGATAAATTCAAATACTTGGGGTTTATAATCACGAAAAAGGCAACAACAGAGGAAGAAATTACACAAAAATTGGGACAAACAAGAACAGCAATCGGACAACTTAACTCAGTATGGTGTGATAGACACCTAAATATGAAGACAAAAACACAGATTTATAAAACATTAGTGCGAAGTATTATGACATATGGGGCTGAACATTGGATCATAAACAAGAAAAACAGCAGTAAGATAGTAGCAACAGAGATGGAAAGCCTGCGAAGTTGCTGCAGAGTAACAAGAATGGATAGGAGAAGTAATGACGAAATAAAGCAAGGAACATCAATAGAAACAGACATACTAACATATATAGAACAAAAAAGACTAAAGTGGTATGGACATGTAAGAAGAACTAGCGACAGCAGATGGATAAAGAGAATAACCGAATGGAGTCCCATAGGAAGGAGGAAGAGGACGACCCCGAAAATCCTGGAGGAACAAAGTAGATGACGCCATGATGAGTAAGAGAGACTTAAACGATGGAGAATGGGACAACAGAGAGAGATGGAAACGGTTGAGCGAGGGAAGGCAGTGAATACTGTAGAATCCCTGAATATATATATATATATATATATATATATATATATATATATATATATATATATATATATATATATATATATATAAGCCTCAAAAATTTATAAGATACCTCTATAGTCCAGTCGTCAAAGATTTGACTCCTAAAAATTATAAGAACAAGCTAAATTTTTCTGATAATGTCAATTTTGGAACCCCAAAAAAGATGCAAAAAAGTTTAGCACTTTTACCCACGGCTTCCCCCTAAAACGCCACATCGTAGGGGGGGGCGGAAAAAATTGATTTGTCAAGAATCTGTATGCCGTAGAAAAAAACGTTTCAAATTAAAAATTTAGCTGAGATAATTTTCAATATAAATGTTTATTGGCACTTTTAGCGTAGAATTAATTGTTCTCTCAGAAAACGCTTGAAGCGGCCGGCGATTTTGACTGCCAGTAAATTTTAAATAAAATTTGTATCAACTCAACGGTAAAAATTCGATATTTTTTTATCAGAGTGTCCTATCGAAAAAAATCAAAATGAGTTTTAAAGGCGAAGAGCATATTTCGTATGCAATTTTTGTATTTTGCCGCGAATAAAGTCAGTTTCTATAAATCTAGTTAATAAATAAACTTTGCGAGATTTTTGCCATTTTTACGATTCTTGTGAGATAAATAAAATTATTACTTTCATTGACCGATCGTAGTGAAATTTCCATTGTTAGAGACCAGTCTTCAAAACCTATAATATGAAAATTTTATTTTGATTTTTGACAACCAATATGAGGCATTTGAAACGAATCCACGAAGGCGGTATTGGGTGGAATTTGTAGCTAAAGTTGTGTAGTTTCGAAAAACGTACTTGTGCAATAAAAAAGAATCAGTTTTATACATTTTAGATCGTTTGTAATGTGAAAATTTAAATTCAGCGTTTTTACACATATTTCAAATGCCTTAATTTGTTGCCGAAACTAAAAACCGAAATTTCACGCTATAGATTTTGAAGATTGGGATCTAACAATGGAAATTCAATAGTGATAGGTAGAAAAGCAGCACTCTTCACTTTTAAAACGCATTTTGATTTTTGTCGATAGGGCATTTATATTCATAGTAAAACATTTTGAGCTTTAGGGAAATCCAGTAAATAAAAAAGTTACTTTTACTAGTATTTTAATGGTCTTTCTGCCTGAAAAAGTGCTACTGAGAAACATATTTTGCCTACTGCTTGCTACAAAAACACTTCAAATAGATAAAAGTTATTAGTGTATATGTATTAAAAAGTGTTGATTTATATAGCTCTTGCAGAAAGGTCTTACATTTTCAAATGTATAGTACAATTTGTCATAATATAAACATCATGTAAACCTAACCTAACCTAACATCTGTGGGCACTAGGACACAGGATGTAACCAATATCTGAATAGATTCAGTAGCAGAGTAGCACATAATTAAATTACATACATATCTGGGTTCTGGAGTGAAAAGGTTTATATAGTCCTTTCACTCATCTGGGGAATATTTTAACAGATTCATTGTTGGAAACATACACTACAATAATAATTACTACGTCAGCCTATTAATAGCACAAATAAACTTAGTATTGCAGACTTCTTTCTATAAAAAAAGAAGCATAATCATAATGTTCAATAAAATTTGTATCAGTACGACGGTAAAAATTCGATAACTTTTGATTCAAGTGGCCTATCGACAAAAATCAAGATGCGTTTTAAAGGTAAAGAGTTCAGTTTATAGCCACTATGAAGTTTTGATTACTAAAGATTAAGCTTAAAAACCTATAGCATAAAATTTTAGTTTTAACTTTTGGCAACAAATGTGAGGCATTTGAAATATGCTTAAAAACGCTGGATTTAAACTTGCACACGACAAACGATCTAAAACATTTAAAACTTTTTTTCAATTACACTAGTACGTTTTTCAAAAGAACAAAAGTTCTACAATAAACTACACTCAAAACCGTCTTCTTAAATGCATTTCCCGTGACGTGTGATCGTTTATAATGTAAAACATTACATTCTGCGTTTTTTATTCATATTTCAAATGCCCCTAATTTGTTATCAAAACTAAAAATTGAAATTTCATGTCATTGGTTTTAAAGATTGATCTCCAAAAATGGAAATTTTACTATAACTGGCCAATGAAAGTGATCAATTTTATTGATCTCACGAGAATCATAAAAAATTTATTTGCAAGTTTATTTGAGGCAAAATACAAAAACTGCAAACGAAAGCTAAACTCTTTACCTTTAAAACGCATCTTGATTTTTGTCGATAGGCCACTTGAATCAAAAGTTATCGAATTTTTACCGTCGTACTGATACAAATTTTATAGAACATTGATATCGCGCGCGTAACTGACATGCAAAATCGACGGTCGTTTCAAGCGTTGTTTCTAAGAGAACGGTTCATTCTACATAAAAAATGCTTGTAAACATTTTATTTGAAATTATCTCAACTACATTTTTTATTTGAAACATTTTTTTCAACGGTGTACAGATTCTTGGTAAATCAATTTTTTTTTGCGTTTTTACCCTCCTATGAGGGGGGTTTTAGGGGGAAGCCCGGTGGTAAAAATGGTAAACTTTTTTGCATCTTTTTTGGGTTCTCAAAATTAATATTCTCTGCAAAATTCAGCTTATTCGTATGATTTTTAGGGGTCAACTCTCTGACGACAGGACTAATATAAAAAAACCAAGTTTATGTTGTGTCCTACGAAAATGTCAACAACCATGAAATATGTTTAATTCAGGGGTTCCCAACTAAATTTTGCCAAGGACCCCCTCATCAAGGTACTACAATGACGAGGACCCCCACTATTTCCTAAAGACCTAAACAAACCTAAAGTTACCTGAAAAGAACCAAAATACGTGAATACATAAATCAAACTTATGCTATTTAGGATTTATCTGTGAAAATACTGTAACGAAATAGCCCATCTCCGATACGTCATAATTCTTAGAAGGACGAATCTAGAAAACGTAAGAATCGGCTTGTCAATAGCGCCCGTCTTTCGGACGGGAGACAATTAGAGGTGGGACAACGCCAGAATGTTCTCGAAAAGTAACTTTATTATATATATGTAACGTTGTTAGGAGTGAGTTTAGTCGATAAGAGAGTACCGAACTGTAAAGTTATAAATAAATATATGTATATAAATTCGAACCGCTCGTTTTATTTAATCACGCTACAGTGGTGTCAGGTGTGGGGTTAATTGATTTGTTTAAAAATAAATTCAGCAGTGACTTTTGAAAAAGACTTTTGAACATTTTAAAAAGTACGCGTGCCTTACCAAAGATGCTGCTAGTACAACTCTCAGTAAAACAGTTGCGTGAGCAGCTAGAAGAACGCGATGAAGATTGCAGCGGGTCCAAGAAGATCCTCCAAGAACGACTGAAGAATATTCTTAACAAGAATGGAGATGACCCAGAGACATTCCATTTTCAGTCAGCAGAAGAAGCAGTTTTAATGAAGATCGAAGAGAGTTTCAGAAAAAATGATAAGAAATTTGAAAACGTCTCTCAAATGATAGAAGAATCTTCTAAAAGAGATGATAATAAATTAGAGAATGTTCCCAAAAGATTCGATGAAACATTCGAAAATGTATTTAGAAGATTCGACGAGACTTCACAAATAATTAAAGAAATATGTATTCAAAACAATGAGAAATTTGAAGAAGTCTCAAGAACATTCGATAAAGTAGAAGAGAAGATCAAACAATTAGAGACCATGATAAGTAACACAAAAGTGCTACCACCAGTTAATACGGTAGCCTTAGATCCGGTAGTGAAAAAAGAATCACCGAGAGACGAAATGACACATCATATGAGATTCAAATTGCCACCATTTGATGGAAAGTCCTCTTGGTCCATATACCTTAGACAATTTGAAGCTATTGCGACAGCCAATCATTGGACAGAACAAGAAAAAGCTGTTTCCTTGACTGCTGCTTTACGAGGTGATGCTGCGGATATCCTAAGATCAATTCCTAAGGGTCAAGAAAAATGTTACCAGACCTTGTTCACTCGACTAGATAAACGTTACGGAGATGCCCATCTACAACCAGTCTACAAAGTACAAATAAGAAGTAGAATCCAACGAGCAAGTGAGAGTTTGCAAGAATTTGAAGCAAATATTGCTCGTATAGCGCTGTTGGCCTATCCAGAGGCACCAGACAACGTTTTGGAAGAAATCGCTGTAGATGCCTTCGTCAATGGGTTAAGAGACATTGAACTACAGAAAGCTTTACGACTAGCAAGACCGAAAGTTTTAGATGAAGCGCTCGCTATTGCCTTGGAACATGAAACAGCTAGTCAAGTTTCACGGAGCTATCGAGTACGAACCTCTGAAGAGAGCGACGAACAAAACGAGAAACATCTGGAGGAAATCGTACGGAAAGTAGTTCGCAACATGATGCCGAAGAGACACGAAACCAGATGTTCGAATGATGGCGACGTAGGTCACATTCGCCGTAAATTGCAAGAAAATAATACAACAGTCAGAAAGCTAGAACAAATGGAACACAGGGCTGGAAAGAGTCATTCAAATGATGATGCTCAGTCAAGACGGGCATACAGTACAAATCGTAATCATTGTCTTGAATTAGAAGAACGACTTTGCCCCGTGAGACGAACCGCCGTCATTAATGATCAATGGCAGCCTCAACAGCTACAAGACGCTCAAGCAGATGATCCATGTATAAAAAGAGTATTGGATTGGATGCGTCGAAGTGGAAGACCTTCTTGGCAAGACATTAGTGCATGTAGTCCAGAAGTCAAGTGTTACTGGAGCCAATGGAATTGCCTAGTGCTGAAAGATGATCTTCTGTATAGAACCTTTGAGAACGATGATGGTACAGAAACTAAGCTTCAGTTGATTGTACCTAAAAGTAAAGTGTCAGAAGTTTTACGTCAGTTGCATGACGGTTCATCAGGTGGACACTTTGGTATTACGAAGACTCTGCAAAAGGTTCGAGAACGGTTCTATTGGGTGAACTGTAAAGATGATGTAAGAAGATGGTGCCGGAAATGTGAACTGTGCGCAACCAGTAATGGTCCAGTTGGTAAAAAGAGGGCACCCATGAAACAGTACAATGTTGGTAGTCCTATGGAAAGAGTAGCAATCGACATTGCAGGTCCACTTCCAGAGACGAATGATGGAAATAAATATGATTCTCGATGCAAGAGTGAAAGCTATGAAGTAGGTGATCTTGTTTGGCTTTATAATCCACAACATCGTCGAGGCTTGTCTCCCAAACTGCAAAGACAATGGGAAGGTCCGTATGAAATTAAAAAGAAAATAAATGACGTAATATACCGAATTAAGAAGTTGCCGAAAGGTAAACCAAAAGTAGTTCACATAAATCGTCTTGCACCATATGCTGGTTCAAATGAAACAGAAGAAGCACGTACCCTTCAACATAAGATCAAAGATGACCGGCGACCAAGCTTTAATGAATTTATGTCAAATTACGCAGAGAGAAAGAGTGCTAGATTCGGCGTGACCACAGAAGTTCAGCAGGATCTTTTTAGTGTTCCGCATAACGTCTCTCTAGCCCACTGTGTTGCCCAAGATCTTGAGATGACTAAAGGAATCTCATCCGTATTTTATAAGAAATTCGGTCGTTTGGACGAGTTAAAAAACCAGCAGCCTAAAGTTGGAAGAGTACTGAGATTAGAAGATGGTTCTCGATCTTTGCTGTATATGGTGACTAGGAAGTCGTATAAAGACAGGGCAAGCTACGAGGATATATGGCGTGCTCTAACTAATTTGAAGAAAATTGTGTGCAATTACGACATCAAGAATTTGGCCTTACCCAAAATAGGCCATGCACTAGATAATCTGGACTGGAAGATTGTCAGAAGCATGCTTGAAGTGATCTTCCGAGAAACCGGCGTACGAATTACTGTGTGTTGCATTAACCCGATGAGATCGTATCCTTCAAAGTCAGTAGACTGTTATTTCTTTCTAAAGGGTTCATGCAGAGCTGGAGAGTCCTGTAGATTCCGCCATCCTGTGCCTACATATAGAGTTGCTGATCGGGACAATCAGATTTAAGAGGGGAGCAGTGTAACGAAATAGCCCATCTCCGATACGTCATAATTCTTAGAAGGACGAATCTAGAAAACGTAAGAATCGGCTTGTCAATAGCGCCCGTCTTTCGGACGGGAGACAATTAGAGGTGGGACAACGCCAGAATGTTCTCGAAAAGTAACTTTATTATATATATGTAACGTTGTTAGGAGTGAGTTTAGTCGATAAGAGAGTACCGAACTGTAAAGTTATAAATAAATATATGTATATAAATTCGAACCGCTCGTTTTATTTAATCACGCTACAATACAGAGTACCTACATAAGTAAATTATTAGTTTTAATTTTCACTCCTCAATTAATGAGATACGTTGAATTTAACCTTAGAATCCATTATTTATGTAATGTTAGGTTCAACTTGAAACTTTCACTCTGAAATCCGACCGCATGTCAAGACGATTCCTATATTTGTTTTTCATAAGGCACATGGAAAAACATGCTTGCTCACACCGATAGGTTGTTGCAAACGGAAGGATTTTTTTCATGGCCTTGTCTCCAAGTTCTTTGTAATCCTTACGTGCTGTTGCCCAGAAGTCTGCTATTTTCTCGTCATTAAAAATGTCCTTCATCGTACCACAACTCGACAAATCTACAAGCTTATCTTGTTCTTCTTCTGTGAGGCCTTGGATTTGTTCAATTGCTTGACAGCTGAAATGATTTCGAATCCAACCATCGTCAGGGTCAGGTTTAGGGAAGTATATCCTAAAAGTCGTGGCTAGGCTGCGTAGGTGCTCGGCTGCGTTGATCTTTATCGGGTCAGGAAAACTCTGCTCTGCAGAATCCAAGAACTGTTTAAAATTGGGAAAGTTAGTGAACGACTCGTTGCCGCCCACAGCCGGCACTTTTTTACCATAGCACTGATCTTATCTTCAACTTTGAACATGTCTACATTTTTCCCTTGCAAACTTAAGTTTAATACATTCAAGTGTTCAAGCACGTCAGCTAAGTAGGCAGTTGAGCAAAGCCAAGAAAAGTCAGTGAGAACATCTGCGTACTTGGTGTCAAGAAGAAAAACACGAACTTCATCTCTAAGTTCAAAAAATCTTGTCAATATCCTCCCTCTAGAGAGCCACCTTACTTCTATATGAATAAGAAGGTGTTCATGCTCACTGCCAATCTCTTTGCACAACAAAGAAAATAATCTGGATTGCAGAGGTCGAGTTTTAATGTAGTTAACGATTTGAACTATTTTGTTAAGTATCTTCTGCAAAGGTACAGGTAATGTTTTGGCTACCAAGGCTTCACGATGAATACAACAGTGTGTCCATTTCACCTCAGGAGCTACTGCTTTGACACCGTAGACAAGCCGCAGTAAAAATATCTGCTGCTGTTGTGTGAAGTAGTTCGCATGAAAAAAGAAAATCTTCCAATATCTGGTCCTCCCACAAAAATTTAACAAAACACAACATTATTGTTTTTTTTATATGTCGGTGCTTTCGTCCAATTGAAGAGCAAACATGTCGCTCAACTTATTTATTTCCTCAAATAATTCTTTAGTTTTTACAACAAATTCTTTTTTGTTATCAATATATTGTATGGGGTAAACAAATACATTATGTGGGTGTCTGATTTTAAGTATGTTGCAGTACATTAAATTAAAATGTATTCTACGCATGGCCAAAATTTATAAACAACAACAAAATTATTCTAAATGACAAAATATTGACTGATGGGTAATTAGTTTTAAAAATTTACTTCAATTATTTATTTTCTTGGCAGAAGGAATACTACATTTTCAACAAACAAATGGTGATGCGACAAAAACTATTTTGTAAATGCTATTATTTACAATTATAAAACTATGAATCTATTAACAATTATACAATTTAAAAAAAAATAAACATTTAAATCTTTGTTTTAATTGATGCAGTGTTATTTTGTTAATACACTGTATGCCAATAATTTTTTATTTTTAAGTTACAATTAATGTTGGGTATTAGCATGTTTGCTTGGTTGTATAATAATATCCAGTCGACATAAAAATTTAACTAATGCTGAGTGATATTTGACATAAAAAGCTAGCCAAAAATGGAAATTTTAAAAACTACATAGCGTTTTGGACTGATTCTTGTCCCTAAGACAAATAGTTGTATGTGACGTCATGTGGTACCACCTCCATTCCAAATAGCCTTACTAAACACATTTTACAGCATCCACTCCGTAACATGTTTTGGCTGTATTTTTTTTGTATTTAGTTGTGAGATTTTACATTTTTTTATAAAATTTGGTATTTTTTTAATAATTCAAGTGATATTTGTGAAAGGGACAGTTATGGATATGAGAGAGGAAAGTAAGTACCCAATATTGAACCATTTTTTAAAAGCTAACCTTACTAGAATTTCAGTCAAAATGAATCTAATTTTGTGTATAATTTTCAATATACTTACTTAAACAAAAGTTTTTAGTTGAACTCTACTTACTCATCTATACTGCATAATAGTTGTTTCATAATAAAGATTAGATTATCTATTTTATTAACAGTGTTCAAAGTTTTCACAATATAAATAATAAATACTGTGAGTAGTACAAGCTGATCTATTATTATTTATTATTAAATTTTAAAAAATGGTTCAATATTGGGTACTTACCTTCCTCTGGCATAACCATAACTGCTCCATTCGCAAAATTATTTGAAATAAAAAAAATCGCAAATTGTAGAAAAAAGTGTAGTTAAATAGATAGAATAGAAGTATGCTTTATTGTCACTGAAAATTTTACAATTTTATGGACAAAGTTTAAGTATATAAGTTAAAAAAAGTAATAATAACAATAACAATTAAAATTTACTAAAATTACATAAATCGTCAATATCACAGAATAAAACATAAAATATACAATTTATTACAAAATTTCACTATATTGCAAATTGCATAATAAAACCTTACTATAACTAGTTTACGAATAAGTTTAAGCTGGTGCATGTGAAACCCAAATATGTATAAAAAATACTTTGTTACTACTTATACCTAAACGAACTGTACTTTCTTAATTATTCGTTGAGAAACTCTTCCACTGAATAATAAGGTCTTTCAGATAGATAGGCTTTTGTCAATATACGAAACTTAAGAAAAGAAGTTGTAGATTTAAGTTGCAAAGGGAGACGGTTGTATAATTTTTTTGCCGAATATAATATAGATTTCTTTACTAACTCAGTGGATGGGATCGGTAAATACACATCGGTATGTACACATTGAATTTCTAGTGGAGTAGTCAAAACATGTAGGTGTTTACGAATTAAGCAAACAGTTTCTAGAATATATAGAGAGGGAAGAGTTAATACCGTGATTTTTGAAGGAGCTTTTGCAATGTGTTATTGTAATGAGGCCAAAAAGATACCGTATTGCTCTTTTTTGTAATTTAAAAGTAACATCAGATTGAGCAGCTGTACTAAAACCCCAAAAAGGAAGGTCATATCGAAGATGAGGCTCAAACAAAGAAAAGTATGTTATTTTGGAAGATGCTAAATTCATTTCCTTCGAAACAGATCTTATGCATAGCAGGCTGAGGCTAGTTTCTTACTTAACAAATCGATATGAAGGGACCATTTAAGGTTGCTGTCTATAAAAATACCAAGAAATTTTACAGAATCAATTATACTGATCTGGCTGATATTAAGAAGCAAGGGTTGAAGAGCTCCTTTATAGGATAATGCTACTGTCCTATCCACGTTAAAAGAGAGTAAATTAGAGTCGGACCAGGTTTTTATTTTAAGTAGATCAGAAGTGATAATTGCATGAAGCGTTGCAATAGAGTTCTTCCAGGTAATACTGGTATCATCAGCAAAAGAAAAATTTCTCCATCAATTTTTAAGTTAGTGATGTCATGTATAAAGATAAGGAAAAGTAGAGGACCCAGTACTGAACCTTGTGGTACTCTATATAGAATGCTTTTGTGACTAGAGACAGTATCATCTGCTAGAACTAGTTGTTTCCTATTCCTCAAGTAAGATTGGAACCAATTCAAAGAAATACCTCGAATTCCGTAGAAATTTAGTTTTTTTATCAAAATGTCACGATTTAGCATCGTCACAATAAAGATTATTGTTTAGTGCTTGATAGACCTCATGTAGTACAGAAAACATAGCATCGCTGGTACATTTATTAGATATAAAGCAGAACTGACTTAATGATAAAATGTTGTTTTCAACAAGAAAGGACATAAGTCGGGCTTTTATAAGTCTCTCAACAATTTTGGATAGGACAGGTAGTAAAGCAATAGGTCTATAGTTGCAGACATTAGATTTATCACCACCCTTATGAAGAGGAACAATAATGGCTGTCTTTAGGCACTCTGAAAATATACCTTTTTCAAAGGAATCGTTAATTAGTGAGACCAGGACTTCCAACACATGTGTGTGTGAGATTTAAGAAAATTTTTATGGATAGTCCATCAGGTTCCATCAGACCTTCCTACAGGAAGATTTGCTTTTGATACTACTGATTGTTTGGATCACTTCAAATTTATCAACTGGTCTTATAAAGAATGAATTCAAGACCTTTTTTGAATTGGGAAGATAGGAAATAGGATCTTGTTGTGGCAAAATAGCTGATGTTATATTATTTTTATTCACATTAACGAAGTATTCATTTAGATTTTCAGGGTTTGAAAGAGAAAATGTTTGAGCTGTGTTAGTTTTATTTCGAAGATCGTTTATTATGGACCAAGTTTCCCTTGCTTACATCTTTAGAGCTTCCCAGACGATTTTCATAGTAGGTACATTTTTTTAGCTGTTTTGATATGTTTTAGATAGGTTCCTCTGTACTTGGAGATATATTCAGTGACAAAAACATTGGTATACTCGTTTTCATCGTTCTTGGCGCGTGCCTGAAATAAGCTACTACGGAATTTTTAATATTCGTCTCTCTCTGATACACAGATGCGTAATTCAATTGTGCGAGTCACGTTCGTCATGGTAAAGTGCGATGAGAAGGGAATGAAGAGACCACTCACGTCTCCCAGTATTGTAGCAATAATACCGATGCGTTTGGCCGATACGGTGTCGGTGATAAGTTCGGCCTCTTTACGAATACAGATAGCTGGCAGTGACGTGTTTTTTTTAACATGTTACCCTGATCTGTGCAGGTTTGAAGTAGCTGATGAAATAGTTTTTATAAGTAAATAGTTTTTAATTAATTAATAGTTTGAGCTCTTACTGTGTGGAATTCCATTACATAAAATAATACTCTCGACACCGTAAAAATTCCAGTTTATTATAAATTAACTCTCTCTCTTCCGATACCCATTGCAATAATGACTTGTGGCATTGTTCTTGAATGAGCTGGCTAATAGGTTTATAATTGTAGCAATTACCATTGATATTTTATGTTGTTTTAGTAGATTTTAGTCAGTCATTGTTGGAATTTGTTCCGAACAGTTTTACTTATTATTTTTTGTTGTGAATAACTAATTGTTCTATTTAATAAAAAAAATGCCGGGAAAAACGATAACAGGAGAAATGCGACAATGTGTAGTTCATTTATTGGAGTATTTTAAAAAAGAAAAAGAAAACAACAGACCTTTGCTTTCGTTATCATCGGTACATGAACGAGTAGTGGACGCTTTGAAAATCAGTCTTCGCACAGTGACAAGAATAAAGAGTGAATACAAGACAGGGGCAGCTCTTACTACACCAGGAGAGTCACGTAATGTACAAAAAAAAGACTAATGATGTCAGCGATACTATAAAAGGAGAGATTAGAAATGTACTGTATGGCATGACAGCAAAAGAAGAGCACGTTACAATTAAAGTTCTAAATACACAATTAAGAAACAAGCATCTCTATGACGGTTCCGATACAAGTTTGTGGCGTCTTATGAAAAATTGTGGGTTTTCATACAAACTAGAAAATAGTAGACGAGTGCTATGTGAGAAACCATGTATTGTCTCCAAACGACTGTATTTTTTGAGGCATTATATGAGAAATTTTTTAAGTCCAAGCCCACTTCAGTTCGTTTTTTTAGATGAAACATGGATATTCCTAAAAGGGGCATATAAACGTACTTGGCAAGATGACTGTGTGAAAAGCATCAGAAAAGGACACGAAAATACAGGTGAACGCTTTGTTGTTTTACATGCCGGAAGTAGGCAAGGATTTGTTAAAGATGCTGGATTACTGTTTTCTACGAAATCGAAGAGTGCAGACTATCGTGATTGTATGGATAAAGAGTCTTTTAAAAAGTGGGTCTCCGAAAAGCTGATACCAATGTTGGAGGAACCATCTCTAATTATTATGGATAATGCCTCATACCATAGCTTTTTAATAGAAAAGTTAGCGAATGCCAGTTGGAAAAAATCGGACTTACAAGAATGGTTACGAGCGAAAAAAATAATTTTTGACGACGATTCGGGCAAGACAGAGCTATTGAGTCTTTGTCGCCAGAATAAACCACAAAATACCAGGTACGTTATAGACGAGCTACTCCAAGAACATGGGCATCAGGTTTTGAGATTGCCTCCATATCACTGTCAATGTAATCCGATTGAGTTGGTCTGGGGCATTTCTAAACAATACTATGATCGTCATATTGGAGAACATGGACGTGTAGATGAAACAGTGAAAAAAGTTTGGGGCGATGCATTAGCTGAGGCAACACCTGCAGTGTGGGCGAGTTGTGTTAACCATACTGAAAAATTAATTCAGAACGACTGGGCAAAAATGGTCACATATGATGAAAATGAAAGTAGGATTATCATCGATTTGGCGGAAAATTCCAATGATGAAAACAGTTCCAGTGAAGACGCTGACTGATTAGCTAATTACTCAAGGTCAGTACGTTGTAACAGTTCAGAATTCGCTACAGTGCTTAAAACTTAAAAAATCTGTATCATTTTTTAATTGGGTTAAGTGGGTTAAATAATTAACACTTTTTTGGGCATATTTCAAAATTCTTTTAAAATGTACTTTTCGTTATATCCTGTCCTATTGTACTGCAAGCTAGAAAAATACTTCTTCGCAATTTATACGTATATTCCGTTATTAGAAATTTAATGAAAAATAATTTATAATTTTCTTTTATAACTATTATTTCGTTTGACATGCTACATTTAGCTCCGCCACTGGAGGAGGTAAACGAATCGAGCTTAGACAAGGAAAAAGACAGATGAAACAACTTATTGCAAGTGTTTTTACACGCACACGCCAAGAACGATGAAAACGATTATAATAAATTTCTTGATGTACAGTAGTGAACGCATATTCTTGGCTGATATGCGGATACCTTTGGTAGTCCAGGGTTTGTGATGTTTTGACTTAATTTGAATTAAAGGAAATGCCTTATTGAAAATACTGACAAGCTTATCTAAAAAATTACTGAAATTATAGTTCATGTCCACAGAGGGAAAGTGCATTCCAGAAGTTAAGCACAAATTTTGGAACTGACGAAAGTTCTGGGCTGAAAAATCCTAACTAAACGTTGGGTTTTTGAAGATTGTTTGTTAAGAATGTTAAACTTGGTATATACTGCTTCATGGTCAGAGAGTCCTGCATTAATAATTGTAGAACGTACATCAAGGGGTGAGAAATCTGAGACAATATAATCAATTATGGTAGATGTCGTTTTAGTAATTTTTGTAGGAGAATTAACGCGCATTGTGAAACCATACGATTCGAATATATTGACCAAGGATACTTGAGTAGAACAAGCAACACCGTAATTAATATTCAAGTCACTGCATAGAATCTTTCTGCTTTTATTTTGCAGATCGTCTAACAAATTTAACAGGTTCTGAAAAAATAGTTCCGTAGAAGAGTCAGGTGATCTATAAATGCAGATAATGTATAGATTAAGATTCTTGTTATAAACCAATGAAAACTCAAAAAAGGATTCATTCAACAGAAAGTCATATTTTGTTATAGGAGAGAAATCATTATTTGTAGAAAGAATTAAGTTGCCACCATTAGCTGAACTTGGACGAGCATACCTAGCAATTGTGGTATATTTTTCTACAAAAAAAGGCTCGTTAACTTCAAGCCAGTGTTCGGTAACCGCAACTATCGGGGTAAATCCTAATTCCTCTAGAAACAAAAATTATTCATCTGTTTTATATCTTATATAATGAATATTAATCAGAATCATGCTAAAGTTGTCATCACTATAAAAATGTGAGGTTTCTAGTCCCACAGAACACGTCATATTATTTAAAAATTTCATTTTGGAGAGGCAACGGAATAGTAGTTTCGGTGACTTTCCCTTGATTTTTGTAGGTGAATAATTCTTTCTGAAGTGAGAAAAGACCTAAAAGCAGCAAATCTCACAACTAAACTCAGCCCAAATATGCTATGAATTGGGGGCTATAAAATTAGTTTGGTATTGCTATTTGGGGTGGGGTGATTCCACATGACGTCACATACAGCTACCTTGTTTAGAGACAATAATTAGCCTGAAATGCTAGTTTATCAAATTTCCATTTTGTCCATCTTTTTATGTACTTAGCATACCAATCAGTGTAACATAGCAAGAAAATAAATCCTGAATTTACTACATCAGTGAACCGACTATAACTGAATAATATTTCACTTTTTCATTTATTTGCTTCTAAATAACTTAAGTTGTGATTATTGTGATGGTTTCAAGTTGCCTTTTTTTGGGTAACTATTATTGTGAGGTCTTGAGCACACTAAACATTAATGTTCATTTTTAGAAATTAGTTTTTTGTTACGTGTTTTCTGGACACTAGATCCTTTGCATAAGTCATTTTTTTAATTTATCTGAGATCAATTCTTTCCAGTAATTTCTACTTTAGTGTTATAAAAAAAAGCAATTATAAAAAGTCGTAAAAAAGGTGTAAAAAAGTATATTCGATGCATTGAAATGTTGAGTAATGTTTTAAATGAATTTTTAAAGATTTTATTTTCCAGGCTAGTTACAAAATGAACTAAAAATTTTTTAAAGGATTTAATTACCTTGGGAAATTTTTGTTCAGACAAGTGGTTATTATTTTACAATAGTAAGTTGGTATTTTAACAACATATGAGAGGTAAGTTGGCAAAAGATACAATTATTGATTTATTCCAAATATTAAAGAGTTGTTGTCCTTAACTGATAGCTTTAGTAACTCATTATTTAGCTTCCTACATATGTTTCATTATCTTCATTGTTAATTTTTTAACTTCTTGATATTTATATTATTTTTTTACTTGTCATTTTGGTATTACACTATTCTCCTATTTTTTTTATACTCACTGTTATAAATTTATTCATTGTTTCCTGTTAATTACTTTTCTTGTTTTATATCCAATTTTTCTATAATTAAACTTTTTAAAAGTCTAGTTTTTATTTTAAAATCTGTAGACAAAAGCTAAATCAGAACACCAAATAGATAAACAGGTAACTTGTTTTCAGATTAAAAAAAGATATTGGATAAAATATTACAGAAATTCCAAAAATAGTCCTTCTTAACCTTCTTTTAGTGGTGACCAACAATGTAATATACTAAGGAAAGAACATGTTGATATTTTTACATGTAGCTGATCAATGGCAGAACTGAGAATCACATTAAAAGCCACAATGTCTGACATAAACTTGACAGATAATTAATTTTATTTATTAATTTTAATGTTAAACAGGTAACATTATGTGATAAATCAAAAAGTCAATAAATTTGTTAATTTTATAAATATCTTGCATCCAGTCACATCAGTGGAATGCAATACGCAACTAAGTACCTGTAAAATATATGTTTTACATGTTTTTATGTTATAAAAATAATAATTTTTAATTGGGGCGTTCAGAACCATAGTGGATTAAGTCCTCTTTTCCAAAATCTTGTCCAAAAATTAAGTTAGCTTTGTATCTATTTCTACAAACAGAAATCTGTTCGGTACTATAACAAACTACGTCCAAAGTTACCGCACTAACATACGTCGTTAGTTTCCTATGTCTCTGACCAATGGGTCATATTATTTCGGGACAGAGTGGATCAAGTCCAATTGACTAGTCAGATTGTGCTCAGTGTATTTATTGTAATCGTTTATGATTAAAAATGGATTCAAATGACAACATTCATTATAGCAGAACAAAAAACCCTGAAAGAAAGTATCTTAATCCTGATTTAAATATCAGAAAAATGTATGACCTGTATATAACAAAATGCAACAACGAAGGCAAAGTATCTCAGAAAAAAAAACAATACTATCATGTGCTTACAACTAAGTTTAATTAAGATTTCAAAATACCATTGAAAGATACATGTGCCAAATGTGATCAACTGTCCTTAAAAATAGCTGCAGAAACTGAACCTGAGGCATCCAATTCACTTATTGTTGAGAAAAATGTTCATGTAGCAAAAGCAAAACAAGCTCGAGATGTACTAAAATCGGACAGTGATGACGCATATTACAAAAGAAATATGTATTGTCTATAACCTAGGAATTCATTCCTTCAACAAAAACAATGGCTTTATGTATGCGTGGGATGAAACAGATGGTGGTAGAGGATCTCAGGAAATATCTTCAATATTGATAATGCATCTGAAAAACATACCAAAAATCATAACCATGTAACTCTCTATTCAGATTCATATACAGGAGAAAACAAAAATTTTAAAGTGGCTGCCACATTACTAAATCTTGTTTAAGATCCTTACATAACCATAAGAACGATAGATCACAAGTTTCTTGTATCTGACCACCCCTTTTTGCCAAACGACCCGAGATTTTGGGGTTATTGAAAAAGCTGCCAGAAAATCTTTTCACATCTTTGGGCCAGAAGACTGGATTAATGTAATAAAAACTTCAAAATTGACAGTGCCTTTTGAAGTAACTAACATAAAACACAAACTAACAAAGAACATAGAAGATGGGTTTGTAAATAGAAAAAAAGCTAGTGATGGAGCACATGTGAAGTGGTTAGAAATGAGATGGATGAGGTACGAGGGAGAAGATCCTTGGGTTTTGAAGTACAAACCTACACTGAATGAAGATTTTCTGTTTTTTACTTTCTCAATGGCTAAAATAATTGTCTCAAAATTCATTGGTAATCAAAGTCATCCGTACTCCACACCCAGACTCTACAGAAGCGAAGAAAAAGGACATGCTGTCTCTCCTCCCATATCTACCACCAGTGACACACTATTATTTTAAAAATCTCTGCATCAACACAGGAACCCGTTCACAAATCCAGCAACAGGGCGAAGAAGATGACATAGACAATCATGAACTGGTCTATGATGATTAAAACTAATGCCACTTACGCTGTGAGAGTATTGTTGTAATAATTTTTTTATTTGATATTATTTTTTGTAACTAAAATTCCAGTTTTGTCATACTTCGTGTTTTAATCTATTTTTTTTTTCACCAAATATTTCAGAGTAGCAATGGATCAAGTCCAATGTTTTTCAAGTGTCTCCATATCCAAAAAGTTATTTATTTAATATTACACATAGTTTAATTATTTAAACAACATATAACATAATTTTACAATGTTACACCTCATTATATCTTTTATTCAAATGTGAGTAACAACGAAAATAAATAATTATTGACATGTATATGTATATGTACGAAAAGAATATTTTTCGTACATATACGTGACATCTTGGAAACGCCATTGTTATCAGCAACTTTGGATGCAAATATTTATTCATATGTTCCATTCTTAGTATATTACATGGTTGATGGTGACATATTCTAGTGATTTAAGTACAATATGAATTATGGCATGCAATTTATGACAAATGTGACAGTTACTTTCTAGGATTGTATTAGCCAAATATGCATTTGTGTAAAATTAAAGTGGTATTTTATTGCAATCTCCAATAAAGAACACTTTGGACTTCAAACATATCTACAGAGCATTGTGATATTTTTTGCTCATGGAATAATTCTAGTTAAAATACTCACATAATTCGATTTTACAAGGACTGATGTATTCTCAATGTCAACCAATTAAATATCTGTACATAGTGTGCTTTCTGAATATATGAATATATTTGGATGATGTAATATATTAATTTTCTTTAAGAAATAATCACTTACATACAATTTTTTTTCTTTATCTAGTAATAGAAAGAAATGACACAACAGAAGAACCCTCTGAGAACCATAGAAACGCTACAGGATGATAAATGCAATATGGTTTAACTAGCCGTTTTTGCTCATTAATAAAACAATACTTGAGGTAGAAGGAGAACAAGTGTACTAAATTAATTTAATAATTATTAGGAAGTATCATGAAGATTTTAATACCATTTAAACACCAAGAAAGTCTTTTATAGTACTTTCGCTATTAACATATTTAAGATTTACATCTTGTATATTTAAGACGATTATAAATTTCCAAATAAACTAAGAAAATGATTTAGATTAAGAACATACCCATATAATCCATAGGCAAGTAGACTATGATGATTAATTACTTTCTCTCCTGATAACTTTTGTGATGTGTAATTACCAGCAGTAGCGATAATTGAACTAAAAGAAATAATACAATTTACAGTTCTAGTTTTTTAAACTATAGCCGCATTCTAAAAAGGAACTTACTTTTGTACTTACCATGTTATAGCTTTTGTTCTGAGGGGATGTTCAAACAGTTGGCCAAAATAGAAACTTAAAAAATTTACAAGAGGCTTTGATAAAACCATTGTTCTAGAAACAACTGAACAATCGAGTTAACTGATTATGAGAAGTGCAGAACAGTTACAGTAGAAAACTCGATTCTTCTAAGGATGTACTGATCAAGGGCCAAAGGTTAACAACTTCACAATATCATTTGTTTCATACACTGATTTTACTATATTTAAATATTATAAGATGATTAGATTGTAACAAAGATAACGTATTTACTTCATTGCAATATTATCATTTGGATTAAAACAAAATTGAACATTAAAATAAAAATTTTATTTGTTTATGTGGCGGATAGTTGTCATCTTATCTTTCATGGTTTCATGTCTTTGACTTTGGTAGTGCGTAGTGCCATCTACATTGTGTTTTTTTTTATTTGAAATGAAATCTGCACCCAGTAGAGAACATTAGATATTTATGTATATTTATTACGAAATATATGAACAGGTGTCGCTTAGAGTATTGTTAAATGATAATAACACCAAAATATTTTTATTTTTAGTACCTATGTCTATGTACAATATTATCGTTGTTCTTTTTTAAACAATGATATTATGTAATATATTTATAGGGTGATTCCATTAAAATAACCCTCCTAAAATGATATCAATGTAAAGACGTGTTTCCCGGAGTTTCAGGACACCATGAAGCACATCGATAATGCTTTGAAGAGTAACTATATTTTGGTCGTACATTAATGGATGCATGTTCATCATCTTGAAATGGATGGTAAACCTTTCTTGAATCTTAAATTTTATAACAGCTTGATTTTTGTCCTGCTTTAAAATTAATGTAAATGTAATCTAGCTAAATAACATATTTGATTTGTCGATCAAATTTGTCAAAAATACGGAATAATTCTTGAAGAAATAAACAAATAATAAACTGTTTGTGGTCTAGTATCTACTATAATGTAAGTGTTGGTAGGTATAGTTCATTATAATAAACTATGGTTCTTTGGTTAGTTTGATTTATTTTCAATATTTATTTTTTACTTGTAGGTAGGGGAAGGTGTTGCCAAAACATTAGAATAGTTATAGTAAGTGAGTAATAACAGTAAATATTTTAAGATTACTGCAACACACTAAAATACATAAGAAAACATTTTAATACAAAATTATATATTCTAAATTTTAAACTTACCTCTTTTAGAGCATTAATAGTAAAAACGTCTCGCCATAATTTCTTGTTCAAAATAATTGTTTTGGCATGGCACAACAACAATAATTAGTTTTTAAAGCTATTAATCTTAATTTAATATGTATTTATAAATACCATTTATTAATATAATAATATAATATATTATGATCAAATTGTGTAAGAAATCAAAACATAAACAAAATGCTTACTCTAAAAAAGCGGCAACACTTTAAACAATTTTGCCACACGCTGAACTGACACAAAACTCGAAGTATTCCAGTATCAGTTGCGTACAATTGTCTAATATATTTAATTAAAATTATTATTTTGTGGAATATTAGACTTAAAGAGTTATTTCATAAAATTTTTATTATTAATAATAACAAATGTTTTTGGTTATTTAATCAATATAATTCTACGTATCATCAATCACTTTATATAAATTATGACGTGCACGCATTTTTGTATGAAAAATACTATACTTGGGTCTTGGGTAAAACGGGTTAGTGCCTCTAGCGGCCTACCAATGACGTCAGCCGTGGTGAAAAATAAACATTCGTCTAATTAGTTTAAACACCCGACCTCGTGCTCAGACCAAAATATGTGTTTTGACAGGTGCCTGATGTAATTTTCGGGTCCCACGTTTTAAGCTGTAACTTTTCTTTTAAACCAGTTTTTGAAATAATTTTTGAACTCAGATGATGGTATAGTGCCCTGCGCATAATGTGAATAAGTTTTTTGAGGGAACCAACTCATATTGAGCATACAAGGTAAGTTTTTTTTAAACAGCATGTGGGGTAAAATGGGAAATAACCAGGTGGGGTAAAATGGGATATCTCGTTTTACCCCTTATGTGAAAATTCTATAGTTAAAAGACTTTTAAAAGCAAAAAATATTCAAGTTTGTTTAGGGTAATATAAGAATAAACTTAGAAGAATTGTTTTTGTTTCAGATGCCTAGAAATTACCAACGAAAGACTGAGCGTCAAAAATAGTCTGAAAAATCTATGGCTAGCGCTCTGGAAGCATTAGAAAAAGGAACTTGTGGATTTCTAAAAGCATCCAACAAATATGGAGTTCCAAAATCAACATTGGAAAGAAGATTAGAAGGAAGAAATAAATCCGCAACAGGTCATTCTAAATTACTTGGGAGCCGACTGCCTACATTTCCTCTAGAGTTGGAGCAGCAATTGATAACATATGCAAATAATATGGAAACTATAATGTTCGGTCTTACAACTCGTTCCATCTGTTGCTTGGCATATCAGATGGCAAAGAAAATCAACATCAAACATCATTTCAACAAAAACACCAAGTTGGCTGGGTGGGAATGGCTTCGCGCTTTTTTGAAACTGAATAAACTTTCGCTCCGTTTGCCTCAAGCAACATCAGCTGCACGTGCTCGAGGTTTTAACAAGGAAGCAGTTTCATCATTGTTCGACATTTTGGAGCCTCTTCAAGAAAAAATGAACTTTCCACCCTCCCGTATTTGTAACGTTGACGAAACCGGGATTACAACAGTTCAAGGTCGTCCATCAAAAGTGATTGCTGTCAAGGGTAGAAAACAGGTCGGCACCCTAACATCTGCAGAACGAGGGGAGCTTTCTACTACTGTAATCTGCATGAGTGTCAGGGGAATATATTTGTTCCTCCTATGATCATAATTCCCAGAGTTCGTATGAAGCCGCAGTTCTCAGAGGATGCACCGCCAGGAACCTTAGTCGTTACTAATAAATCTGGTTGGATGCAGCTTAACTTGTTTGAACAATGGTTTGACCATTTTCTTCATCACACTCTATCAACAAAAGAAAACCCATTAAAATATTGCTATTATTGATAAAGCACGTGAAAATGGAGTGACAACAATTTGCCTGCCTTCTCATACGAGCCATAGGATGCAGCCGTTGGATGTTTCGTTAATGTATCCGTTAAGTACATTTTATACGCAAGAAATAGAAGTGTGGCTGAGGCATCATCCAGGGCGATGTGTAACTATCTCAGAGGTGCCTCACCTATTTGGAAAGGCTTACCTACGAGCATCTACTCCATTAAATACCATTAATGGTTTCCAAAAAACAGGAATTTTCCCACTGAATCGTACTGTTTTTACCGAAGAGATGTTCGCTGCAGCTTTGCCTACTGATCATGAGCCAAATATTGAAGAAAACATATCCAGCCCCGAAAAAAGTCAATCCAAAAATGATCAGCCTGTCGACAAACAAGTTACTCCAGAAAGACAAAATAATGAATCTTTTCAAGATTTACTTATGGACATGCCCTCAACAAGCACTGGTTTATAGTCTATTTTCTCCGGAACAAGTTGTTCCCTATCCAAAAGCACCGCAAAAACAAATTAAGCAACAGAGTAAAAATAAAGGTAAAACTATCATATTAACAAGCACTCATTATAAAGAAGAATTGAAGATATCTCTAGCTACCAGAAAACCAAAAGTTAATGTTAAAAATGTTAACTCAAAGACCAAGATTAAGTCACTAAAGCAGAAAACCGTAAAAAAAGAAAATACTTCTAAGAAGGTTAAAAACAGTGACAGTAGTTCAGATGAGGAATGCTTCTATTGCAACAATAGATATTCTTCAATTCAATTCAATTGTAAAAAATGGGGACATGAGGCTTGTGCAGGAACTGACAGCGATGATGATGTATTTATTTGCGAATATTACAGATATGATTAAGAGAATATGAGAAAAATGTTCGGCATTATTATCCCTATTAATATTGGGTTTTTTGGGTTTAACAGATCGTTATTTCTTATTTAGTTAATTGCTCTTTTTCGTTTCTTTTGAATTTTTGAGTTTAAGTTGTATTTTGCATAAAAAAAAAATAAACTCCCGTTTTACCCACACAGTGGGGGTAAAATGGGAAATTGTATTGGTGTCAAATTTTTGCATACCTATAACTTTTTTATACATTTATAAAAAAAATCTTTTCTGTGCTTTTGATACAAAAATAATGAGTTTTCACTGTGCCAAAATATGAGTAGCCTCCAATACATAGTTTCGGTGTTATACAGCCTCAAACGTTAAGTATCCCATTTTACCTCACCTTCCCCTTAAAACTAAACATAATATTAAAAATGTGATCTTTTATAATTTGGCGGTGACTAATGGAAGATTAAGTACATTACTGGATACAATATAGCCTGCGTATCTAACTTCTCGTAGAAACATGTAACATTTGTTTGAGTTCATTTTTGGATTAGCTGCACGTAATCGGTGAAACACTTTTGTAACATTTTTCAAAACGATCTCAGCCCTCTCAAAACTATCTACCTCTTCCATAAGCCTCTCACATACAGCAGTAACATTACATATACATAGACCAAAAGACATAATCGTAAATTGGCTAAGACCTGATCCTATCCTCTCAGCTATCCATGTCAGCCCTCTCAAAACTATCTACCTCCTCCATAAGCCTCCCACATGCAGCAGTAACATTACATATAGACCAAAAGACATAATCGTAAGTTGGCTAAGACCTGATCCTATCCTCTGAGCTAACTTTATTCTTACTATAGAAGCTATAGAACCATCCTTCTTGTTTATTAAAACTTCATGTGAGGTCCACAGTCCACGGACTATTTGATAGGTAGGGGAAAGTGGTCCACATTCGGCATATTGGCCTTAAGAAGCCAAATTTGAAAAAAACTGGTAACATAATTCAGAAAACAATATTTTTTGATGAAACTGTAACTTATGAGGAACTTGTTTAAAAAAAATTTAGACATAAAGTTGCCTCATACAATTGGCCGAAACTACCCCACATAAGGGGTATTTTCGGCGATATGAAGGGGCACATTTGGCTATATATCAAAATACAGTAAAAGTAAATATGAGTAAAAGAATAGTAGCTACCTATAAACTTAATTAAACGTGGATTTTATCTTATGTTTAAACCAGAAAAGTTAACATTAAATTTGTAAACACTTGATGTTCTTCCGTTCCATGAGTGGAAGAAAAAGGCAAAATAGCTGCAATATCTTTTTTTGCTACTACTGCAATGTCTTGGACAATGGGAAACAAGAAGCTGTATTATTTTTGCAGCGCAGAAATTTGACCTCGTAATCCTCATCTTGGAAAGAAGTTATTTGACCTACATAAAAAATGTCTATCTTGGAAACAAGAAATTTTACACGAACAAAATTTCCGACGCCAATATTTTCATTGTCTTCGAAATCGAATAGTTTTGCAAGATTGTTTGTCAGACGTCAAAACTACGTCAGTGCTAGACTCGCTGGACATAGAAATATTTCTTTTCCTACCCACTGTAATCAAATCTGTTTTTACTGATGCCTTATTCTGTTTTAAACTTACTCTCCTTTTTCTCTCTGCATCTAAACTTTGTCTTTTTTCGTATTCCGGCGTGTCTGTATATATTGTTGAGTGTGCTTTTCTCTAATTTGTTTGTTCTATTCTTCAACTTGTTTATTTGGATATGGTCTAATTTGAATCAGTGTGTTAGTCGATGTGGGAGAACTTGAGGCGAGCCTGGAGGTGTTTTATTAATAATTTTTTCTACTACACAGCTTGATGTCGAAGGAATTTGCGGAATTGTTTCTTTGTTTAATTCACTTTGTATGGTATCAATAGAACTAACGTCTTTGTTTTCCATTAATGGTTTATTGGTTACCTCGCCTGGCATAAAATCTGTATCACCGAATACAAGTCGATTTATTGGCCACACACCAGCATTTTTAAACGAGCTGGTTATATTTTTAATTGTGAATGCACATTCATATGCGTTCTTAGCCAAACGCGCCACATGTCGAATTGTAAGGGTTTTTGCCGGATTTAAAAATAGCCAGTCATGCTGAGCTGTAGCTAAATAGTACTTAAACAGTCCAAATACGGCAACATCTAGTGGCTGAGTTCTATGTGTCGTATGAGGTGGAAAAGATAGTAAAACGATCCCCTTTCCTCGACATAATTTAATGGCTTCTACAGATATGTGGGATTTGTGGTTGTCCAAGAGCAGAAGTACCTTGCTTTTCACAGAACATTTAACATAATTCGCAAAGTGTTTTAGTACTTTTGGGAAAAGGTCAGACGTCATCCATCCTTTCTTATTCCCTAACGCCATAGCAGATGTTGGGTATTCGTCGCCTAAATATTCTTCAGGGTTTCTAATTCTAGGATACACAAAGACTGGTAGTACTGTTCCACAAGTTGCACTAATCACCCCTATGAACGTTACAAGTTCAACTCTCTCCTGTGAAGAGATGAGAGCCACTTGTTTTTTTGCCTTTTGGGGCAACAGCTTTAGCAGGTGGCATAACTGTCGTTATGCCAGTCTCGTCCAGATTCCAAATCTGTTCCGGCTTAAATTTGTATTTTTCCAGGACACTGGCATACTTGGTAAAAAAATCTTCTGTAAGTGGTTTATTAAAAGCCATCGACCTACTTATATTTGTATTTTCGGGTTTGCGAAGCTGGATATCGTTGTGATATCTTTTCATAAAGCAACGTAGCCACTCTAGACATCAGAAATATTTCTTTAGCTGCGTCAATTTACACATATACAAAAGAAATAAACTAACCTGCCATTTTATTCAACTCCCAACTGTTTGGTGCTGTAGTATTCGGTAAAGCATTAGCAAAATCATAAGCCACTCTCCTTATAGTTTAGGCCGTAGTTTAAGTTGGAACACGTTTTTATGTAAGCTACAAGCTCGAACTCTTCATGTAAAGTAAAAACTTGACGAGCTGTATATGTGCTTGTATACGAAGCCTCCCCTTCATTTTCATTGCCTGAATCAGCTCATACAGCCAAAAACTCTTGTTTTGTTTTTTTCTTTAAAAGGACCTTAATTCTTGACTGTATGGTTTGTCTTTTAATTTGATACTCTTGGTGGGATACTTTGATGCCTTGTATTGACTCAAACGCCCTGTCAATGCGGCTTTAATGGCCAATTTCATGGTATTTTCATTAATTAATGTCACAGCGATTGGTTTTTTTGTGTAATTCCTAGGCATTGTTCTGAAGCTATTTTCTTGTGGCATTTTAAATTAATTACTATTTAACTGGGAATAAGCCACAATTAAAGGTTAAAATACGTTTATTGACGTTTCAATTTCCACTTCGGAAATCGTTCTCAAAATACTATTTGTATTAGTATTTTGAGAACGATTTCCGAAGTGGAAATTGAAACGTCAATAAACGTATTTTAACCTTTAATTGTGGCTTATTCCCAGTTAAATAGTAATTAATTCCTAGGCATCTAGAACAAATTAGTAAACAGAAATTATTACTTACTTAGATATAAATAATGTATTTATATTTTTCGGGAAACATTCGGCTACTAGCTGAATCTTCCCCATAACAGTTAGCCGAAACTTCCCCACGTGCTCTAAAAATAATATTAATTAAAACTGAAAAACTAGGCAATGTTTTGAAGGTTATGTTTTACTAAAATTACAAAAGTAATAAATGTTCTATCATATGCACGGCAATTGGTACATATATTAACAAAAGTAACTTATAAATCAAGCAAAAAATTAAACATATAAAACTTACCTTTAATATACGTAAAAAATTACGGCGAAAAAATAACTACCACTTATTAAAACTCGTCTGTGCTAATACACTGCCAAGGTCGGACGATGTTTGTTCTAGCAGCTTGGGTTGATATTGGCGCCTAATTCAAACGTAAATCGGATATATTTACGGCAGTAGCCGAATGTTCCCTATGGCCGAATGTAGACCACTTTCTCCTAAGTGACCCCTTGTTTGTTAATAGCCCGTATGGATTTTATTGTTCAACAACATAGGAATACACGACTTGTGTGACCTTTTATTTTGCATTTAAAGCATTCCTACGACTTTGCTGGACACTTGCCTGGATCATAGGTTCAGACTCCACATCGATAACCTGGCTTTACTTTTTGACTGTCTTTCTTAAACACAGTAGAACTGTTTGACTTTTTTTAATTCTTAAAAGTAATTTTATCAAGACTTTCTGCCATCGTGCTGACTGAACTTTCCATATTCATAGGTTTTCTTACTAGTGAGATGGGACCAGTCCTGTACCTATTATACACCAGTGATATCCCTGTATTAGTTCATAACACAATAGCTACCTTTGTTGATGTTACTGCCGTGTTGGTCGTAGGTGAAAATCATGAATAAGCAACAAGAAAACTACACACCTCTGTTAACAGACTTAACAACTGGACTAAACACTGGCGAATTAAATTAAACGAAATGAAGTGAGTGCACATTAATTTTACAAACAAGAAAAACAACACAGTGCTAAGATACCATATGCCGATACCGCAAAATATTTTAGTAGGTATTAAATTAGACGCTAGGCTAAACTGGAGGGCCCATGTTTAAAAAAGGGAATAGCTTAACATTAAGTATATAAACTGTATTGGCTGTTGGGAAGATAATCCATCCTGTCAATCTACAACATAATACTTTTGTATAAACAGATTCTAAAACCTATATGGATATATGGTATCCACCTGAGGGGTTGTGCTTCTTCTTCTTAAAGTGCCTATCCGTTCCGGATGTTGGCGATCATCACGGCTATCTTTACTTTGTTTATTGCAGCGCGGAACAGTTCAGTGGTAGTCGTGTTATACCACTTTCGTGAATTTTAAAGCCAGGAAATGCGTCTTCTTCCCGTTCCTCTCTTACCATTTACTTTCCCTTGGAGAATCAGCTGGAGAAGGTCGTAACGTTCTTGATTTCTCATTACATGTCCTAGATATTCCAACTTTTTAGTTTTGACTGTCATGAGAATTTCACATTCTTTCCCCATTCTACGCAGGACCTCCACATTAGTAACTCTGTCAACCCAGGATATACGTAAGATGCGCCTATAACACCACATTTCGAATTTCGGGGTTGTGCTAGTAAGAGTAATTTAGACATAATCCAGCAATTCAAAAACAAAGTAGATACTAAGGAGCATTGTCAACGCTCCTTGGTATCTGTACCTACTTCTTGAAGACTCGTGTTAAGTTATAGGCAACATATAAGCGACTCAGCAACCTAACTCGCTAACCATGTTTCTACGTTATATCATGCTTTCGAGGCACTCTGTTCCACCACTGGCTTAAAGGAGCCACAGTAGAACCACCACTGTAGTTTTTATTAACTTCTAGGGCGAATTATATGTAAGCACGTTCTTATCGGGGTTTCGTGGTTTTCGAAGAAACCTCTTCCATTGAAGATATTTTACGCGATTGATCCTGTTTCTACTGTGAATATCTAACTCAGTGGCGAATCTAGAGATTTGCTTTAGGAGGGGAACTTCCAATGAAACACCAACCAATAAACATAAAAAAGATAAACCCAAACTACACAAAAGACATAAATACTAGGTTTTCTTTAATTTTGGACCTTCTTCGGGAAAGGAAAATTTGCTTATTTCTGAGTTTTATATTTACAAATACAAATACAAATACAATTATATTTTATTTCATTTATTTATGAATAAATTATATAATATATTAATATGTTAATACCATCGTCTAGGGTTTTCGAAATATTTATCAACTTTTTCTAACCATTCATTAAAATAGCTAATATCTTTCCTTAGAGTCAATTTAGCGTCAATATTGAAATAATTGTTATCCGCAGGTGTCATCCTTCGCCAAGTAATGTTTAGAAGTAAAGGATCTTTCTCGGGTGTTGGATTTCTAAAATGAAAATAAAAATCGGAAATCGTTCCCAAAAATACAAGCTTTTAATTTGTATTTTGAGAACGACTTCCGAAGTGGAAATCAAAACATCAAAATAAACTAATTTTCAACCGAAATTGTGGTTAATTTGCAATAAGAATAATAAATAATGCACACTTGATTATCTGATTAATGGGAATGTTACTTGTTACCTTAAGGATGCAAGTCATGGTGGTCTGGAATTAAGTCAAAATTGCATAATAGTAGATATCAAATTAAAAATTACTTATTCCCGAATGCTCTGTTAATGTCTACAATACCACAGAGAAAAATATTTCAATTTTTTTTTCAATGAAAGCACAGCCAAATTAAAGTTGATTTCGTCAATAGCGCTATCGAGAGAACAATGAAAAATAGGGACTTCTATTTATCCATTGATTATAAACGTATTTGTCATAAAGCACATTATAAAAATCCTTATTTTGTTAGATACTTTAATTCTGATGACTTAAGGAGTTTTCCAGAGTTCCTTATTATTCCAGTATTAGAGTTGGCTATAAAGATAGTAATCAAAAAGTCGTAGAGGTCCATGCCCTGATATACCCATCTAAAATTTATACAATTAGGTAAAGAGAAATAAGGATAAGATTTACTCACAATAAATTTATTCTACCACCGACGACCGTTTTCGCATATTATAATTTTCTATGCATCCTAAGGTCAACGGTACATGGTAAACTAAATGTTGTAAATACAATAACCCGTATTAGAGTGCTGTCTGGTACAAAACATACAACAATTATGCCAATATTATATGTGTGCCATTAATTAAGTGTAAATTCCAGTTAATACATGCTGTACAGCCCCGTACAAGGATTATTATTAAATGTTTGAGAAAACATAATTTAAAATTCCATTATGATCATCGGCTTTACTGCATTATTTGACGAATATCGGGAAAGTTCTTGAAGGGAAGAGTGATATTAATAACTAGGATAGGAATGTAGTTATTAATGTAAATTGTTTGTTGAAAATTAAGTGTAATGTTTTATTAACAACACTAGAATCCTAAGATTTCCCATATTGCGAAACTAAATTCAAATCTTTACCACTGTGCTTTCTAAAACTTACAAAGCAGACAGATTGATGAATTAGTCTGCAAGGGAATCTATAATTTACTTTTTACTGGTTTCGAGTACTAGAAACTAAATTCACTAAGAATTTTTACCGTGTTGAACCGCATGTGGAATGCAAATTATAGATAGATTCCCTTGTCGAATAGAGTCGACAGTTTTAGAAAGCACAGTGGTAAAGGTTTGAATTTAGTTTCGCAATGTAGGAAATCTTAGGATTCCTAGTGTTGTTATTAGACGGCGTTGTAACGTCTGTTAATAATTATTTTTATAATTATTGTCCTATGACGGAAGAGACTTTCTTTCGATTCAGAGCAACTACAGATGTCGCTCTGATGAGACCTAAAGAGGTTGAAATACGTATAAGCGGCTTGAAGATGCGCTGCATCGAAATTAAAATCTAATATTGTCTTTCTGTTTTATTATTTCTATTATTGTAGAGATATAATCTGAGATGTGTGTTATTTCTTTATATTATTAATCTTGAACCGACAGCACCGTAACAAGGCTGAATAAGATAGATGTTTTGGATGTTAGTTTGGATGTACCTTTTCATGGCTATTTACAAGCTTAAATAAGACAAATTTTTTAAACCAGTATGTGAAGTAAAATCCACATCCTGTCCTCAGTTTTCTTCCATTTCAGAATATCAACTTTATTGCTTTGAATAATTTAGTAACTTTTTAAACGTTTTAAAGAATTTATGCATCTCTACAAGGTTCAACATCTCTATTTCTTACAATAAAATATTTAAAAATTAAATTTTACATAAACCATCATAGATAGTTTACACTATACAGACCTACCAAATTGTTTTTTCACTATTGTATTCAATATTAATAGTTTTGAAATTGTAAATCTGATTTATTAAGTTTCTGATACAATTAATTATTATTACATTAGATTAGTTTAGTCTTTGTAAAGAGTATGTTGATATTATTCATAAATTAGATTACAATGTCTATTTAAATATTTAGTCGCTATATCAAATTTATTTCTGTTTTCGTCACATCATATAGTATAGATTGATGACTATATTTACAATAACAAAAAAAGAAGAACTATCATACTTTAACCTCCAACTACATTTTTACCTCTCATAATTTATTAAAAAATAATTCATTATTAGCCAGTTTTTCCATCACATAAATAATGTAATGCACAACCTACATCCCTTTTTTTAAATTAAATGTCTGTTTTCTCTGTTGATAGTGTTCTGTTAATATTAATAAGTTTAATAATTTAAATAAATAACACACATTTTAAAATATATCTCTACAATAAATACTTATAAATATCTTTTAAATAATATAACATTACACTTAATTTTCAACAAACAAGTTACATTAATAATTAAATTTCTATCCATTTCTAGTTTTTAATATCACTCTTTCCTTCAAGAACTTTCCCGATATTCGTCAAATAGTGCAGTAAAACCGATGATCACCTGTCTCCGCATTACCATAACAGAGTTTTAAACTTTGTTTTCTCCAACATTTAATAGCAATTTAAGCCCTATTTATAATCCCCTAAGTAAGACTATTTAATTTTTCATTTTTCATTTAATTATTTAGTTAATTAATTGAAATTTACACTTAATAAATTGCACACATATACTATTGGCATAATTGCTATATATTTTGTACCAGGCAGCACCCTAATACGGGTTGTTGCATTTTCAGAAATTAGTTTGCCATGTAGTTTAACAATAAAACACTATGGAACAGAGCTAGAAGTACATATATACCACGTAGATGCACGGTGGAGAACATCAACCACTGGATAATAATAAATAGAAGGGTAGAATGCAACTATTATATAAGTCGAATAACAATCAAGAGAGTAGTAAAGTTGGCAAGCGACGGTTGACGATCAGTAGAAAGACCACTTAACGATGGAACACGACAACTTACTGGAGGAACATTGAAAAACAAAGTCATTTCTGCTTAAAAAGAAGAAGAGAAGAAGTTTGCCATGTACCGTTGACTTAGCATGCATAGACATTTATAGTATACGAAACCGGTAGTCGGTGGTAGAATACATTAATTGTGAGTAAGTCTTTTCTTGTATGCTACAAGACATACAAGAAAAATTCCTCAAACCACCAAAAGTTAAGAAAAAATCGTGGATGACAAATGAGATTATAGATATGATGGAAGAGAGGCGAAAGGTCAAAGATCAGGACATGCCACTATACAAAAGAATAGACAAAGAGATCCAAAAAGTAATCAGAATGGCTAAGGACACACAGCTGAGAGAACAATGTGCGGAAATACAGTTATTACAACAGAAACACGATTCATTGAATATGCACAAAAAAGTTAAAGAAGCTGCAGACTTATACAAGCCTAGAAAAGTTGGATGTTTCGCAGACAACCAAGGTAATCCACTACTAAGTGTGGAGGAGAGACTAGACACTTTGAAGAAATATGTGGAAGTAACATTTGCAGATGAAAGGAGATTGCCATTGAAGACATAGCATGCCAAACAAAACCCCCGATTACCATTGAAGAAGTCACGGTAGCTATTAGAAAAACTAAAGATGGTAAAGCTATAGGGGCTGACAAATTTTATACAGAATTCCTGAAACTTATGGACAAACAAGGAATAAAATGGATAACGACTATATTTAACAAAATATATATAACTGGAAATATTCCCCAAAGCTGGTTAAAGCCGATCTTCGTAACTATACCAAAAAAATTAAATACAGAAGACTAACAGAATAATTAGTGCGTATAAACAGTATTAGATATGTTGATGACGCAATAGTTTTTGCAGATAGCCTAGATGGTTTACAAGCAATAATGTCGCGCATATCAGATATAAGTCGAAAATATGGGCTGGACCTCAATACGAACAAAACAAAGTACATGGTAGCTAGTAAGCGCGAAATATTAAATACACATCTTTTGGTAACCCAACAGCCAATTGACAGGGCAAACAGCTACACATATCTTGGTACTAACATAAATACTCAATGGAACCACTCTATTGAAATAAAACAACGCATAGGGAAATGCAAGATCAGCGTTCGTAAAGATGAAGTCTCTTTTCAGAAGTCACGATTTACCACTAAGTACCAAAATCTCTATCATCAGATGCTATGTATTTTCTACATTATTATACGGAGTAGAGGCATGGACGCTCTCTGAAACTTCTTTAGGAAAGCTCGAGGCCAGATCACTAACACAATCAAAGAGCGCAAATTAGAATATCTTGGCTATTTTATGAGAAATGAACACAGATATGGCTTATTGCAACTTATTGTGCTGATCAGCAACATCAACTGTGTGACAAATGACAGCATAGTTAAACACGAATACATCATCCTAAAGAAAAATTACGAAGAAGTAATAAAAGAAAATTAAAAAATCAGACAAGAATTAAAAGGCTTGCAAAAAAACGTAGAATGATTGCAGAAATAAAAAAGGGAAAATAACTTCATAATGACAGGACCAACAATCGATGTAACAGATGTAGACAAACTAAAAGCACAATAAGCACTTTCATAGAACCACACTTAGAAATTTAGATAGACGTGAAATCTGTAAGGAAATTGTGAGAAAAGACATGCCTAATTAAAATAAAGGATATGAAAAACAAAGAAAAATTAATGAAAAACAAGCAGAAGCTAAGAAATTGAAAAAACCAAAAAGTGTTTAGTA
Organism: Diabrotica undecimpunctata; assembly: GCF_040954645.1. Lineage (NCBI taxonomy): Eukaryota > Metazoa > Arthropoda > Insecta > Coleoptera > Chrysomelidae > Diabrotica > Diabrotica undecimpunctata. The sequence goes on from NC_092803.1 coordinate 147,633,234, forward strand.
CCTACCTACAGAATGGCCCCTATCGACTTTTATTCCGGTTGCCAAAAACCAAGAATCCCAAACACTTTAATGACTATAGATTAATCAGCTTAATGTCACAATTACACAAACCATTTTTTAATGTTATACATACAAGAATATTGTGAAAGCGTGAAGTGTGAAGCGGATATGAGTAATGGACAGTTTGGCTTTCGTAATGGCTTCGGAAAAGTAGAAGCTCTGTGTAGTTTCACAACTCTTATTTAAAAATGTCGGGACCAACAAAAAGATCTTTTCGTCGCCATTATAGACTAAGAGAAAGCTTTCGACAACGGTAAACACAACATTCTCATTTAATGTCTAAAGCGAAAAGGGCTCTCCACGGATGCGCAACAGATAAGTAGAGGTGTGAGACAATGCTATGTATGTTTACCATTACTATTTTATATTATACTCCGAAGAATTATTTACACAAGCACTTGAAAACTGTACAGAAGGAATCGAGATAAATGGTGAAAATATAAATAATATCCGTTGTGCCGACGATAGTCATCGCTGAAAGTGAGAAAGACCCGCAGACGCTACTAAACTCAATTTGTGATACTGGGGAACAATTTGGTTTAACAATAAACATAAAGAAAACAAAATCCATGGTTATCAGTAAGAGGGGTAAAGTCATAACAAGGATCTAGAAGATATTGAACAAACAAATGAAAATATTGAACAGCTGGACAAAATAAAATACTTAGGAGTCTGGATTACTGAATAAATCCAAAATCAGAAATTATATCGAAAATAGAGCAATCAAGAGCAGCCTTTTTGTGGAAATGAGGAAATTTCTGAGTTTCCAAACCAAACACTCAATCTGCAGATCCGGTATCGAATTATAAAATGTTATATCCACTCTATGCTTCTTTATGGTGCCGAATATTGAAATGTTAACCTTTCAGTTTTAACGTGACATAATGTTACACAAAATGTAACGTCTAACTCGCAATCTGCAAATCCAGAAAAGGCCCAAAACAAATATTTTCGGAAAAACGGTCCGAGAACTTGTGGATTCTTTATTAATATACAATTAAAATAGACAAAAAAAAACATTTGCATACAAATTTATTATAATTTGTATTTAAACTCATGCTTTGAAAATAAAAGTAAAGCTGCATAGTAGATACCTAAATGAATGAACGGAAATACATCAATCTTCGCTGCTTTCTTCGGAAATGCCATCCTGTAGGCAGTCAGAGCAAATGCATGTTGCGTTTTCTAAGAACACAAATTGTTGGGATTTTTGACAGGTATATCTGGTTGGCCTATTTTTTTGTCTACTACAATAAAAACAACGACCTCTACTATAAGGTTGTGGCTAAAACAATTTGTTCTTCAATACAGCAAATTGTTTTTATTCTTGACCTTATTGATCTAAGAATACGTTTATTCAAAAATCGACGTTGCCGATGATCGTTTACTATGTCAACTCCAAGAGCTTCTAGAAAAAGTCTTCTAGCGTTTTATCTATATCAATAGATATATATTTATTTATTACAAATGAATTGATATTGGATACATTAATTGAAAATAAAAAATGACTATAGGCCATCATCAAGTGGCTCGAGAGCAATTGTATTTTATCAACTAGATCTACTCCTCCCTCCGATCTACAATCGAACATTTTTCTCTAGAAGCAAACATACTTGTTTTTCTGACCTCTTACGATTGGAAAATTGAAGTGGAAACTCTCTCTTGTTATTTCTCACAGTGCCTATTATGGTCAGATGATGTTCCTTCAAAAGAAGATCGGCCAAGCTGAGACTCATAAAAAAATTATCCATTGTTACATTTCTGTGAGAACCAGATATAGGACTTCAAAACTTTATATGGACCAGGTAACTGGTCTCTAACGTAGACCTCTAGATTTTCGGTATAAGGAAACTTAGCGTCTACTAATGCGTGGATTTTTATGCCATATTTATTAGGTTTATTGGGCCTATATATCCTAAAGCCACACCTGCCATGAAAATCTTTCAATTTTTCATCTACCGCTGATAATGAAAAATGCTTAAGTAAATTTGAATTAAACCAATGGAAAAAATTCTCTCACCTCTGCCAATTTGTCATATTTTTGCCTCTCTAATCGCGTTTGTCTGAGCAAAAACTTTTAATGTGCAAGAAATATTGTCAATCTAAAAATATCTGGCGATGGGCCGTTTGCCCTAAAGATATCTTCTGCACTTCAATGATTATTTTTGGTTACCTTAGCTATATATAAAAAACCAATAGTGCCATAAGTTCTAAAATATCTATTTTATTTGCAGATTTATTACTGAGATTTTAGGAACATAGTTCAATAAAGATATTTGTGTTGTTTACAATTGTTTGCAAAATCTATTTTCCAGTTATTCCAGAATTTTTAACTTTATTATATTTTCAATGCGAGTTTGTATCCGGTGGTTTCCTACGTGATTCTTCCATTTACTTGTTCCATCCTTACCAATGAAATGCGGCACTTTTTGTAGAACATCCAAGACTTCTGAGATTGGTTCCTTAATTTCTTTTTCCATGTTGGTGTTGTGGTCCTGTATCTATGCGAAATCTTCTTCCAAACTAGCATCGCCAACGTCAGGTTCAACTGGCTCAGAGTCAGAGAAAAATTCGATATGAAGCTTTTCAAGATATGCTTGTTGATTTTCAAAAATAATATTTAAAAACTCTATAAAAAAAGTTTATATCTATCAAATAAACAAAACACATAATCAGTATATCAAGAATTATAAATCACATAAATATTTTTTATTTACCCCAGAAATAAAATATTTTAAAATTGAATCTAACCTTACCTTACGAGATTTGTTACAACTTGTAGAACGTGTGGATTCACGCTGCGCAATTCAATATAGGAGCAGAACTAAGTGCACTGGACAACTACTCTACTGAATAAACTGTCGCCTTCCTTGAAGCTAGCTAGCATGTTACGACCAAGATCGTAGTTAATAGTCAGAAATTGACAAATAATTCGACAAGTGAATTCCGCACGTTAACCCTGAAAAGTTAATGTTGACTTATCACCTAACTATTTCTGCAAAAGTCCGAATGCCACCTCATATTTAAATTTATTCGTTTTTTCACAGATCCATTTTTTATAATCCCTTTTAGGCAGTGGAGGTGGTCGTTGGTGTCAAAAGTTTTTGCGAAAACTTACCTGTTTCCTAAATTGGCAAGAATCTAATTTTGCTTTCAGTCTATTGGTTATTATTCTTGTGAATTACTTAGAGATGGTTGAACAGGCTTATGGGTCGGTTGTTCTCAAGGTATGTTGGATCGATTCTTTTCTGCAAGTTGCTTATCATGGTTTTTCTGTAATTTGACTTCTGTATAATTCTGTATAGAAATCTTCTACTACCACTAGTAATTCAACTCTGTTGGTGATGATATTTCCATCTTTAACCTTTAATTTTATTATTTCTTTTTGACCATTTGTCAATTTTCTCCTTTATAACATTAAGACACTTGTTATTTTCAATCGTTTGTTGAATTTGTTCACTTTTATGCTTTCGGTTGTCCATCTTAATACATTTTTGTATTTTTTTACTTATCTCTCGAAGTTCATGATGTTCTTTGCCTCTATTACTTTTTACTTCGCATTTTCCCCTCTCTTCTAATAATGCTTGTGTTTGGGAACTTAGGTATTCTTTTGTTACATGATATTTCTTGCCAGTGTATCTTCTGGTTTCCCTCTATAACTTTTATTATAATATCATTCGGGATGTCGACATTTGGTTTTGTTTTCTTATGACGTTCGAGAATGCTGTTGATGTGTTCTTCAAATGCATTTAAATTAATAGGCTCTGTCCAGGTACGTGTAGACTCCTTTTTAATCATCTGGTATGTCTCTTTCCCAAGATCTATTTCTATCGACGTTTTTACGTGGTCGCTACCTGTTCAAAACTGGTTTAGAACTGTAACATCTTTAAAGATTTGCCTCTTGTCAGTCATCATAAAATCGAACTCGTTGCTAGTTTTTCCATTCGAGCTCTGCACGTCCATTTTCGATGTTTTTTTTTGTAGAAGAAGCTGTTCATTTAAAATATTTTTTTTCCAGCAGGAAACTAAGTAAAGTTTCACCGCGCTCGTTCCTGTTTCTCAAACGAAATTTTCCTAGTGCTGTTTCTGTCTCATCTGTCTTTCTCCCCGTGTGCTTTTGTATCGTTTAGGGTTAAAGTAATGTCATCGTAGAACTTATTCTATTTCATAGTCCGCATGGTTACTTGTTGGGGCATATACTTGTACAATTTTTAAACTATATCTTTCACTTAGTTTTAGGGTTAAAAAAGCTACTCTAGTAGAGAAACATTTTACAGATATAATGTCGTTTTCATGTTTTCTGTGGACGAAATATTTCAACTTTAAATTAGCTAATTTAAAATGACTATCCAGCAAAGTCCATCTCCAACAATTAAAATAGTTTGGTCATGTTATAAGAGCAGACAAAGAAATCATGGAAAAACTTATTATCCAATATTAGAGAGCGAAGATTACGAGGAGGATCCCCAACAAGATGGATCGATTAAATTACAGAAATATGCAAAAGACCTATGCATGAAATCCATAAGGAAACTAAGTTCCTGTAGCTGGCTGTATAACATGTATCACAAAAAATTTATTAAAATCCTTTATAAAAGGTATATAATTAAAAAACCCAATCGTGCTATATCAAAACAACAAAACGTTTTCGGAATCCATATTCCATCATCATTGTCTAGGTGTACATGTTTTGAGCCACTAAATATCTGGGTAAAAACCCGTTAAAATTTATTGGTTTAAATTTATTTTACATTATTAGATCTTATATGTTAATATGTTAGAGTTAGCAGTGGATTTGATAACATGGCAACGTAAGACTCTACATGAAGTTGCTACATGATAGCAACTAGTTGCTATCATCAAGTCCTCGTAGACACTTTGTCTCAGGACCATGCAACTTCATGTTGCTGGTCCTGGTTGCTAAAAAAACTAGAATTTGTAAACGAAAGGCTCCTTAAGTGACGTGACACTGAAAATGATAAAAACTGTGCCAGTTTTAATAACGAAAATGGAGCGTTAACTACCAAGGAGAGTGAACGAAAAATTCAACTTCTTAATCGAATAATCCGAGAAATGAAAGAAAAATATAAAATTTTGCAAGAAAACAAATAACTTATTACAAGAAAACTACAGTTTATTGAAACATTTCAATACCATATCACAGAAACCGTCACATATTCCAACAATTATTGATAATAAAAATGTCCAACAAAAACCTGTTATAGAAGCTATCTTTAACGATAATGATCACAAAAACATTGTTTGTAAATGAAGAACCTAAGAGTACCTTTACACGAAATAGAATTAATTCCCCAGAAATAAAATCTGCAATACACAATGCAGTTGCACACAATAAAATGGCTGAAATGCAACAACTTAGTGAACAACTTAGTCAACGGCCGATTAATACAGAGGAAAATTCAGGTGGATGAATGCAGCAAAAACGTAAGCGCAGGCGTTTCGTTGTTGGGAGTAACATGAAAATTATTTTACCATAATATACTAGATTAATTTATTTGCATGTGAATAGACTCGAACCTGCCACTACACCAGACAAACTCAGGAATTTTTTAATCCCTAAATTGCTTGAAGTAGTCTGTCAACTTCATGAGTCAAAGCGGCTTGATCTCTACTGTTCTATAAAAGTTACACTAAACAGAAAAAATTTGAAACAAGCTTGGAAGCATGAAGTGTAGCCCCCAGGAGCTATTGTGTCGTTTTTTCAAAAAAGAGGATGCTACAGCAGATACTCCGAAGTAGTGGATCCTCGGTGAGACCGGCTGTTGCTATAGGCACCAACAATATAGAATTGAACTTGATTTTTATCCATTTGAATGTTCAGGGTGGCTTGGCTGGAGAGTTTTTTGATTTGGATATGATATTACAACAAAAAAATGTATCTTTTGTGTCACTGAGTACTGGCTTGAATCCATTAACATTTGTATTACTTTAATTCCAAATTTTGAACTAATTTCACATTCTTCTCGAACTAACAAAGAAAGAGACGGTGTTGCGTTATTCGTAAGAAAGGATGTACAGAATTTTGTCATAGAATCAATAAATGTAAATACATGGTGTATAAAGGGTGTGTTTGAAATCTGTTGTGCAAGAATAAAAAACCCAAATACAAAGAGATTTATATATATTCTCTCTATTTACCGACCTCCTGAAACCAGCAACTTTAAACAGTTCATTAAACAACTTGATATGTTGATGTTTAATTTCTATAAGAATAGTAATCAGTTTCTTATATGCGGAGATGTTAACGTGAACTTCCTAATTAAAAACAATCACAGAAATGAACTAATAAATTTATTAGCTGAATTTAACATTAAACATTGTATTAATGTTCCCACCAGGATAACAAACATATCCTCAACATGTATCGATAATTTTTTTAGTAGTTGAGACTTAAATAACATAGAAGTAGTTGACTCATTTTTCTCTGATCATACATATCAAATAGGCTCTTTGATTGTCCCATAATAACTGTAATCATTTTTTTCAAACCCGTAATTTTATTGAATCTAATATGGATGTCTTCCGATATGTATTATCTAGGGAAACTTGGCATGAAACTTATTCGGCTATCACTTTCCACGATAAAATATCAGCATTTTATGGAACGTGTTTATATCATTATAACACATTTTTCCCTAAAATACAAAAACCAGCCAGATTGTATAGCAAAAATAAGTTTCCTAAGCACATCAAAGAAATTCATAATCTGCTGTGCGAAATAAACGTATTACGCAAAAGGTTATGTATCCTTCCATATATTAAAACAATGTACTATGGCTCGGTGCAGTCAGTCCTTCAGTACTGCTTAATTTTTTGGGGCTCATTTCCATATATGAATAGAGCTTTTATATCTCAAAAAATACTACGAACTATGTTTAAAGTATCACCAACTACATCATGTAAGCCACTATTTATAAAAGCTAACATCTTAACTCTTCCTAGCCTATGTATTTTACAGCTAATAATGTATATAAAAAACATGAGCAAACATTCCTTAAGACCCGTTTACACGGGTAGAGTAATGATGCAAGTACTTGGTAGAGTAGAGTAACTCTACCCGTAAAAACGCTCAGCGCAGTAGAGTAGCAAGTAGAGTGCATAGTAGGTGGTAGAGTAGAGTGACTAGCAACATGTGACAAAGTAACTCTACTCTACTACCACCACCACCGCCAAAATATCCACTCGCCTGCGCACTCTACCCATGGAACGCGGTCAATTCTGGTAGAGTAGAGTAGGTAGGAGAGTGCATAGGGACGCTGTCATTCCGTCTGGAGTTGTGTTTTGTGTAAATAGTGAAAATGAAGTTCACCGAAGATGAACTTCATTTCACTTTCCCTTTAAAACTTGTAGAGATGTATGGCGAATACCAGTGTTTATGGAATTTAGGTAGTGTACACTACAGAAATAAAAGTATGAGGCAAGCTGCGAAAGATGAAATCGTCGAAAGAATGGCAAAAGGGGGCTTTGGAGTAAACGAGCTCAAGCAAAAAATTAAGAATATAAGGTGCACTTATAATCAAGAGTGTTTAAAAATACAAAAATCAAAAAAATGGGGTTCAGGTTCAGCCGATATATACGTTCCGAACGTGAAATGGTTCACTCTTATGGAAGAAATCATGAAAGGTGCAAAAAGAAACAAGAAAACTGAAGGCTCACGGGCAAGTTACGGGTTTTTATTACTTGTTAATAAAAAATACAATAAGAAATAAAAAATGTATTCTTATCAAGATAAAAGAGCATATGCCCCGTGTGCATTCCTTCTTTTAAGCCACTCTCTTATCCACTCTTTTTTTTGTTACAAACCGACCTCAGTTACAAATGCATTTGCAACAGTAGCTAAACAATTTTGAATCAATTTTCTTTTTCTTGAATTCATTTTGTACTAAACAAACACCTACTCCACAGTATACTTGCATAAGTACTATACTTGTAACTCTCCTCGTGTGAACGGTATCAAGCCATTTTTGGTAGAGTAGCGAGTAGAGTTGACTCTACTCGCTACTCTACTCTCCTCACAACTCTACTCGTGTAAACAAGTATTTCGGAACGCTGATCTACATCCAGATAATACACGCCTAAAGGATAACATACATCAGCCTTTTTCTCACCTGCGACTCGCACAGTATGCTCCTATTATAGCTACATTAGGATCAAATATTTTAATAAATGTCGGTGACACATAAGATGCATCTTTGGCATGCTTTGAACAAAATCTAAAAACATTTCTAGTTAGCCATGCTTTTTACAGTATTGAAGAATTTTTAATGTATGTCTTGTAATGTATTTTTTTTAATGTAATTTTGAATCTACTAAACTTTTAATGTGTGTATACATTTGTATAACATATAATATTTTTTTTGACTAGTCTGATAAAATTGTGTAATGTTGTATTAGCCCAGTCTGGTTAAAAAAAGGTCGAAAAATGTTTCGTAGATATCTGAAGTTTTAAGACATAGGTGGGGGTTACTAGATGACGAATATATGAAAAGGTACTCGTATTTTTACCTTACGTTTTTTTTTAAACCATAATTTATGGTCACAATTTGATTTTTTGTCTATAAGTTTTTTCCCTTATATTTTAAATAAACAATATTTATATCATTTTTTTTATATCAAGAATATCTTTCTTTTCCCATTTTTTCAATTAAAATTGATAAATAATTTAAGGAGATATTTGCAAAAAAGCAGTTTTTTTTGCAATAATTTATAAATTTTATTAATTTTTTTATTAACAAAATAAAATGTTATTAATACATTTGAACATCGAGGAATTACCGTCTTTTAAATTTGTGCGAAATTTCCTTCCGATCGGTCAAATAGTTTAAAAGTTATTTAATATTTATTTATCCCTGAGGCTAATTATTTAAACTATTGAACTTACCCTATGAATGATGTTAGACACATTTAGCAAATTTCATAGGATTCTTTAAGACTTAAACTATCTGAGAAGTTAAATGCATATTGCGTTTTCATTAAAATTATTTACAAAATAAACGTTTGAAAAAGGAGTATGTTTTTTAGTTATAAACAATTGTAATAACTTTTACATTTTTCAAGCTACAGACTTGTACGTACAACCATTGGATAGCTGGTAAAAAAACTCACATAAAAAAATAACCTTCTATGACCAATATGAACGAAGTTAGAGACTATTTTTTTTTAAAAATCGTATCTTTATTGTTTATAAACAGTAAGAACTAAAATTTGCACAAATTTTGAATGAAAATCTAAAATTTATATTGAAACTTATTGCTATAAAATTAATCCAATTTTTCGAAACTTACAGCCCTTCGAAACGAAGGTACTTTTGAAAGATCGACATAGGAAAGTGGAGAGGATAACTGTTTTAGCACCGTTTTTTTTTCGACATCGGAACTTCAAATTGAAATATGTAGGAAAAATTAACATTATCTCGGCTTTCATTCCAGCTGGAAGCCTCTTTTTTTATTCTGGGGTAGCTCGTCGAAATATGAATAACTACATAGTTTTCACTGGCCGAAAAATATGGGAATCCTCGGAAAAATTGAGTTTATTTGAAATTCACCGTAAAAACTTACTTTTTTTTAATTTGGCTGGAATAGTCTGTCGCAGTATTAATTTCATATAAATTAAATTTCAGGTAATTTTTTACACATTATATTATTATATTCCTTATATTAATTATAATTGTTTGAATTTTTATAATTACCAATATTCATTTTTATTCTATTTTTCGTACAAATATGATATACAATATTAATCTAATCTGCGTTACTGTTTTGATAAAATAAGTCGATTTTTTCATCACCTGTCTTATTAAATTTTGCGATGTTTATTGAACTTTACTTTTTTTATTTTCTTTGCATACATTGGTTTAAAAGTTAAAATTTGGTTAATTCATTCGACTTCACTGTCAGCTCTGAACCTTTTTATTGCAGGTTGTTTGTCTTCACTTATGGAATCAGTCTCTAAATGTACATCTTCAGAATCACTTTCGTCGTCAAACGTAACTGTACCGAGGTTGCAGCATATTTTCTCCTCTACTTCTTCCTCAGTACAATTTATGCACAAGTTCGTACAATTCAAACCACGTTTTCTGCACCCACATCTAGTAGTTTTGCAACCTGTGGTGCATTTGCATGTAATGTGCTTTAATGTCTCCTCGGGAATTAAATTATCTAGAGTATAAATTGGTTCAAAACCAGTGGCACTTTGTCTCCAACCATAGGCACAAGCATCTAACTTATTACCTAACCACATTTGTAATTGATAGTAAACCCAAAGAACATGCTGTTTGGCTGCACCTTCAGTTGGTGGCAGAGTTTCTAGTTTTAAAGATATTTACCGATATTTCTGCTGAATTGTAAGTATCTTAAATCATTTAAAGAAAGTGTATCGTTGTATTTTTTTTAGAATTATTTATTATAATTAATTATTCATTCAATAGTTTTAAATATTACTTACAATTTTCAATCAAAAAGTAATTATATACGTTTAGTTAAAACTTTTTGTTCAAAATACCCAAAATATTTTACTCAAAGAAGTATAAGTATATTGCTTTCTAAAGCCACTACACTTAGACTGACGAAATTTTGGATCGTGGAGCTGAAACAGTTTCCCCTCCACTTTCCTATGTCGATCTTTCGAAAGTACCTTCGCTTCGAAAGGCTGTAAGCTTCGAAAAATTGGATTTTATTGATATAAGTTTCAATATAAAGTTTAGATTTTCATTCAAAATTTGTGCAAATTTTACTTTTTAATGTTTATAAACATTGGAGATATGATTTAAAAAAAATAGTTGCTAACTTCGTTCCTATTGGTCATAGAAGGTTTTTTTTTAATTTGAGTTTTCTTACCAGCTATTCAATGATTGTACTTACAAGTCTGTAGCTTGAAAAATATAGAAGTTATTACAATTGTTTATAAGTAAAAAATATACCCCTTTTTCAAACGTTTATTTTGTAAATAGTTTAGATGAAAACGCAATATGCATTTAACCTCTCAGATAGTTTAAGTCTTAAAGAATCCTATGAAATTTGCTAAATGTGTCTAGCATCATTCATAGGGCAAGTTCAATAGTTTAAATAATTAGCCTCAACGATAAATAAATTAAATAACTTTTAAACTATTTGACCGATCGGGGGAAAATTTCGCACAAATTTAAAAGTCGGTAATTCCTCTATGTTCAAATGTATTAATAACATTTTATTTTGTTAATAAAAAAATTAATAAAATTTATAAATTAGTGCAAAAAAACTTCTTTTTTGCAAATATCTCCGTAAATTATTTATCAATTTTAATTGAAAAAACGGAAAAATAAAGATATTCTTTACATAAAAAAATGATATAAATATTGTTTATTTAAAATATAAGGGAAAAAACTTATAGAAAAAAAATCAAATTGTGACCATAATTTATGGTTTAAAAAAAACGTAAGGTAATAATACGAGTACCTTTTCATATATTCGTCATCTAGTAACCCCCAACTATGTCTTAAAAGCTTGAGATATCTGCGAACAATTTTGCCGTGAAATCGATGATTTTTGCATAACCAGAATGGGCTATATACATTGTATAAATTTCTAGACGAATAAATTCTCTCTATCTATCTATCTATCGATCGATGCGTAGAATAGGTCACACATATAGCAGGTCTTAAGTAATGAAGTGCACTAGAAGAAGAATACGAATGTTTTTATTCCTCATCCGTACATGGTTTTCTATGTTTAACTCACTTATCTCATACTGTATGCAAACGGGAAAAGAAATATGCTCTTTGAAAGAATAGTTTGCAGAACACTACGAGGGAAAAAGTTAAAGTCTGTATTTCGTATATGAGCATTAGACGTCAAATTTTCAATAACTTTAATTGTTCTAACTCATATATTGATTGTATTTTTTTTTAATTCTTACCCGTATTTAATAAAATTGGTCCATATCTTTACCAACCGTTTTCTTACTAATATGTCCAAATCGTTGGGAGGTTCCACTGGTCTAATTGAATTAAAATCATACAGCAACGGTAGTTCGTCTCCGTGAGCACAATTTCCAAGTCCTTGAAATACAAAAAAATATTATAGATAAAACTTATTTATTTTTATTGGCAAATTATTTCTGGTAGTACAATATCTTTATTAGTACCTATAGTATATTTATTCGTTTCCTACCAGTCATAATTTTAAAATGTTGAAAATTCATACCTTTAAGTCCATATGAACTAAATTGTTTCCAAAAATTTATCCCATTTATTGGACCCAAATACCCAAATTGGTAGAAATATACATCTGTGTATTTAGACATAAGCTTAGCATTTGTCTCTATTGGAATATTGTAAATTATGTCAGACAATATCTAAAATATTACAAAAACCAAACTAAAATGTATATCGAATCACTTATGATTAATACTGAAAATAGGTGAAGTGGTTAAAGAGAATTACTTTATATTCATATTATTGGGCAGTTATTATATAATGTGAATTTTTACCGCCTTCTTCCCGACTATATTCTAAACCGTAAAACTTAAATTACTATGTTTTTGGGTAACTGATCAAACAAAGTTGTTTATTATTTACTATAATGGAAATAAACCCCAATTGCAGTTGAACATACTTTAGTTTGACGTTTGGATTTTCACTTAAGAAATCGTTCTCAAAATACAAATTATATGCATCAATGCATTGGTTAATGATCGGTGTAGTAGTGTCACGGGGCTCGGAAGACTGAGACCTCGAAAGCCCTGAAGAAGACATCAGAGAGGTTTCCTCCGTGGATGTGTTGGTTGTTGCTCTGGAAACCTCAGAGTCTTCTAACATTATTGCGACAAATTGGTCGCATTGCTCCTGTAGTGATCCTTTCCCAAGTTAATATGCTCCTTTTCTAACTTGGCTGCACCGTACTGAACGCGACCAACAGTCAGAAATACATATATACGGTTGCCTTCCATCTTATTCACATATTTTATTATATTTTTTTTCTTTGTTGCGAGCTATGCCGATATCTTTTATCTTTTATTATATATATATATATATATATATATATATATATATATATATATATATATATATATATGTATATGTATATATTATAAACAAATAAATTGTATCAAAATGTGTAAAGCTGAAAAAATAAACTGACATGATTGGGCAGTATTTATAAAATGTGAAATAGGTACAATACTATTTAAGCTTATCTTACAAAATGGAACCTTTTGGTAATTTTTAAAGATTACGTCAGTAAAATATAAAAATAATAAACAGGTATCTTAGAAATGTATACATAAAGTTGTCATGAAGAGGCAAGATGGCAGTTTGGCGTGTATAATTGGTCGCATAATTAATAGGAACATTTCACCAGAGCATTGCAAAGTTTTCACAATGTGCTTATAATTGCTTACTACCATTTGTTTCACCATACTACCATTTGTATGGATAATATTATGAAAAATCTTGATTGTTGAAATATTCTTAACAAATAACCAGGAAATTATTTAACTCCAGAGAAATATGCAGATATGCAACTATGACTTTAAAATGGAATTGCTATTTGCATTTAAGCCAAAGCGGGCATAGTATATGGAACCTGTTACATGCGAGTAACAAAATTTAAAATGACGTTATAATTAAGAAGATTATTGCGTCTCACTTCAAATCTATGCCCCGAATACAGATAGAAAATATGACGATGAAATCGAGTTGTATGATCAGATCCAAGACATCTTACAGAAACTTAATAAACACGAAATTTTATATATTATAGGCGACTAAATGGGGGAAGGTCGACGAGGTCACACTGTAGGTCCTTATGGTCTAGGACAACCTAACGATCGAGGACAGAGATTGTATGAATTTTGTAAAGAAAACGGTATGATCATTGCAAACACTTGGTATTAACTACCCAAGCGACGACTATACACTTGGAAAGCACCACTTGTTGATGGCAATAACCCTGACCCCTCAAGAAATCAAATAGACTATATACTTGTAAAGAAGCGTTTCCGAAATGCCGTCAAAAAAGTCACTACATTTCCTGGGGCAGATATTGGATCTGATCATCAACCATTTGTAGCAGATATTTAACTAAGGTTAAAACGACTTCAGCGACAAAAACCAAAAACCAATGTACTTAACTTTGACGAAATAAACATAAAACATAACATTAAAAAATAATTTAACAATAGAATAAAAAACATCGGAGAACAACAAGATCCAGAAGAACTATGAAGTGAATTTAAAAACCAAGTTACCGAAATTTCCACAAAAAATGATTATAGAAAAAACTTAATCAAGAAAAATTAATGTATGACAGACGATATCTTGAAATTAATGGAACAACGTCGACTGATAAAATCTAATGAAACAGAATTTAGATAGAATAAAAAAGAGAATAAATCAGCCAAAGAAAAATGGATGAGAGAAAGGTGCGACTAAATGGAGGATGTAATATCTAAACACGACTTATTTAATATGCACAAAAAAACTAAAAGAAATGAGTAACATATTTAAAAAACGAGTTCCTCTGTACTCGTTGGCAACAATAACAAAATAATTGTACATGAGCATGAAGTAAGAAAATAATGGCAGCTGTATATATTAGAGTTGTTTGAAGATGACAGGAATAATATTGACGAATTCTACCAAAACTGTACTGACGGCTCAGAAATTATGAAATGTGAGGTAGAACACGTTATAAATAATGCTAAAATTAAAATTGCGTGTGGTCCAGATGATACACCAACTGAGTTGTTGAAACTAATAGAGGATGATATCATAAAAGTAGTAGTAAGACTTTTTAATTCAATATATAACACCGGTGTGATTCCCACAGATTGGCTAAAATCCATCTTTGTCGTAATACCTAAAAAACACAATGCGAGAAAATGCTCAGAATATCGATTAGTTAGCCTAATGAGCCACACTCTTAAAATTTTCCTAAGAATACTTCACAACAGAATTAGACGCAAATGCGAAGAAGATCTCGAAGATACCCAATTTGGTTTTAGAAATGCTATGGAAACCTGGGAGGCACTTTTTGCGCTTAACGTCCTATTACAAAAATGCCGTGACCAAAGAAAAGATGTATTTGCATGTTTCGTGGACTTCGAAAAGACATTAGATAAATTAGAGCATGTAAAATTAATGCAAATACTGAAAAATATCGAAATAGATGACAAGGATATTCGTGTCATTAAAAATTTGTACTGGAATCAAACTGCTATTGTAAAAATTGGAGATACCTACACCGATGAAATCTCCATACAACGAGGAGTCAGACAAGGTTGTATTTTGTCGCCAACATTGTTCAATGTTGACTCGGACCAGTTATTTAAAAAGGCACTTAAGAGACAATGGTATGGAATAAAAATCAACGGGTAACTACTTAATGTGATTAAATATGCAGACGATACAGTAATTCTTTCAGATAATATTGAAGGTCTCCAAATTCTGCTTTATCATATTCACGAGGTAGGAGAGGAAGTGAGCATAAAAATAAACTCAAACAAAACCAAATTTTTAGTGTTTAGTCGTGACCCACATCCCGATGCAAAGCTTCAATTAAACGGAGTCCAAGTTGATAAAGTCCACAAAATGACATATTTAGGAACTGTGATAACGGACCAACTAGATCCAGACATAGAAATAAAACGTAGAATAGCAATGACTAAGGCTACTTTTATAAAAATGAAGTCATTTCTTTGCAATAATCATCTCAGTTTAGAACTAAGACAAATAATGGTTAAGTGTTATGTTTGGTCCGTACTTTTGTATAGTGCAGAAGTGTGGACGCTAAAAGTATCGATCATGAACAAAATTGAAGCATTGGAAATGTGGGTTTATAGACGAATGCTGAAGATTTCCTTGGAGAGCAAGGAAAACTAATGAAGAATTACTAAGGAACGTCAACAAAGATAGAGAACTGCTAAAGACCGTTAAACATCGAAAAATGTCTAATCTGGGACATATAGTAAGAGAAGTCGATATAAAATATTACAACTGATCCTTAAAGGTAAAATAGAGGGCCGTAGATGTGTAGGAAGAAAACAAGTTTCTTGGTTAAAACACATTCGTGAATGGACACAGATAACAAATGCATGACAATTATTCCATATTGCAGAAGATCGAGAAGCCTTCGCAATGGTGATCGCCAACGTCGGATAATTCTGATATGGCACGCGAAGAAGAAGAACATTGCGTCTCATAATCCATCATAGCCCATAGCTTGCAATTTCTGTGATCCTTCTAATTCATCCCAGTTATAAACATAACGCTTAGACATCTAATAAAAGGATGACGTTTCCCATACGGATAAGGAAGCACTGCCTGAAAGTCGTAAACTGCAATGATAGTAGAATCATTCATCAGTTTTTGTCATTCTCCTTTTCTTGCCTGGACAATTTCATTCTCCTTTACATGTTTCACATGATCATTTTTTGAATTATTGTAAATTAGACAAACTTCGAATTGGTCCGCTTTGGGTTTGTAGAAATTTAGGCTGTCTGATTGAAAAATAGCTCTGTATTGACAGTAGCTGACTTCTGCAAAATTTGTCTCCTTCCTTTAGTTCAGATAATCTCTGTGGAGTTCGGCGATAGACTTGCCACCATCAATATACTCCCGTGAACTTTCAGATCCACAATAATGACTCGGAATTCTTGTTTTTTTTTCAATGTTAACCTTTGTACTATTACGAGTTCTTTGTCCAGCTTTCGATATTTCCCATGCTTGCTTCTTATTTTCACACTCCGCACACCTGTGTTTATGTCTGTTTAAGTGACTTGTCAGAACCAGAGGAATCTTTTCCTGGCTCAGATGCTGACGAATATCCCAGTCATGGAGAGTCTCATGAAGGTTCAGATTGACAAAAACATTCATCGCAAGAGAGATGCTTTTGGCTACAGGGATGAAGTGAGTATCTGTTTATTATTTGTGATTTTAAAACTTTCATTATTGTAAGTAACAGTTTGGAACACTAAAACTTTTCTACATACCTACGTCCTACATTATACTTTCACGGTATTTTACTAAATATTTCTTTAGGTTGCGACGCGTACAAGGTAATGAACAAGGACCAACTAATTGGATAATTGACAACAGCAATACACTTAGCTCGAGTCAGTGAACTCACTCACTGCAAACATCTGATAAAGAGGATATTTCTGATGAAATTTTAGGTAAATCCAATACTTATTTATAACTAAATTCAGAAATAAACATGCCCTCCTTATACTTAACTAATTAAACTATTTTTTTAAGATAATGCACATGGACATATTGCGAACACGATAAACACTAAAAATACATCATCTGTTTCATCAGTATCGTCTACCTGTTCGTCGACATCTCCTACCTGTTCGTCGCCAATTGATGACAGTGACAACGATCGAAATTACGCTCCTAGTAATCATGAGTCGGCGCCTCAGATGATAACGATGAAATTCCGGCGCCTCAGATGATTAGACAGTCTGCTAGTATGGAATCAACAAATGTTATGGAAGTAAGTCCTAAAACTAAGTCAAGAAAGAGAGCTAGAAATCCTGCACGTTGGAAAAGTAATACCTGCAAGAGACTGAGAAACACTGGTAAAGAATATACAACACTGTCAAAGGGCAAATTAATTACTTTAAGAAAGGTTCTTCCTCCCTGTAATACAAGATGTATACGTAAGTGTACCACAAAATTTAGTGAAGAAGAGAGAAACTCGTTATTTGACAAGTTTTGAGAATTGGCAGATTTACACAATCAAAGATCTTATGTAATGAACTGCATGCGTCCTTTTAAAAAGAAATACATCAAAGCGGCATCTAGTAACACGAGCTTGCGAGGACTAAATAGAACTTACTACTTTACAACACAAGACGAACCTCGTCAAGTTTGTCAAAAATATTTTATCTTAACGTTAACAATCAGTAAAAGATTCATTAGAACTAGTTTCAAAATAACAAGACGAATTTTTGGAAAGTGAGAAGAGGGGTAAAACAGGTAAAAATAAGGTACCCGAAGAAATAAAAAATGGTATGTACGAACACCTGTTGTCAATACCTGTAGTGGAGAGTCATTACACAAGAGTGAATACTCAGAAAAATATATCGATGGAGGCAAGACACTGACTGATTTGTACCGTGATTATGTTCAGTGGTGTAATGATAACGGAAAGAATCATGGAAAGTTGTCTATGTGTAGGTATATCTTCAATTATGAATATAACATGTCATTTCATACTACAAAGAAGGACCAGTACCTTACATGTTCAACTTACGAGAATTCGGATATAAAGTATCAAAATGCCATTAAAAATGATTCTGAATCTCATATATAAGAAAAGGACTTAAGCAGAGAAGAAAAAAATGCAGACAAAAGCAATATTGGTAACTTATTTTACGTAGCTTGTTTCGATTTACAAGCAGCTCTACCTCTTCCTAAAGGTGACGTTTCAGATTTTTATTATATCTCGTTTAAATTGCTACAATTTCACAATTTGTAGTCTTCAACGTAAAGAACTGGGTGCTGTAGAGTGCTATATTTTGCATGAAGGAGAAGGGAAGTGTGGATCTATTGAAATAGGTTCTTACCTGCTTGAATATTTATGAAAAACGGCCAATCGAGCTGACTCTGAAAACTTGGAAGTAGTCTTCTTTTCCGGTAACTGTGGAGGTCAAGGCAAAAATAAATTTGTTGTAACCACTTTTTTGTATGCGGTTACCAATTTCAAAATAAAAAGTATCACCCATAAATTTTTTGAAGTGAGACTGCCATAAAACAGGAACTACGTTTAAAGTCAATGAAATGGCTCATAATGAGTTTGTTGAGTTAAAACAAATGACATCCGATTGTATTAATCAGCCATTTAATATAAATACTAAGGGGAAAAAGTTTCATTTTAATGATATAGTTATGACCAAAGTAGACAAAAATTACACGGACCGTTATTTTTACAAAACTTCTTATACCAGCACAGAATTTAAAGAAGTTATAATTAGAAATAATAAAACAAGGAGCGGAATAACTACTGATCTACAAAATTATAATCTATCCGCAGCATATTTGGATACTGTTAAAATGAGTAAGAAAAGGAATGAAGACCTGCAAAGCCTCGTCCAAAATAAATCTATACCACCTATTCATGCTCCGTTCTTCAATGCCTTGAATTATGAGAACACCGAATAATATTCCGTCCTAAAATTTTCTTTCATTTCAAATTTATCGGATATTTTCGGTTTTAAGCTTTGAATTTGTATATCTCACAGTTTTTAAATAAAAATTAGATGAAATGTCTTGGACTTATTTATAACTTTCGACATAACTTGAATAATGTTTGTGTAAACAAAGTTATTTTATCATGGTTTTAATAAAAAACATCCAAATTACTAAATTAATACGTCACTAGTGCCTTAAAAAATTGTAAAACCTACTAATACTTTAATGCATTAATGACGTAACTTACAAAAAAAATAGTAAAAAATACCAATTTCAGCAGCTAACAATTGAATTTTGTGAACTGACAGCTTAACTTGATGAATGAACACGAAAATACTTCAATAAGTTAGTCAGGTACCGAGCTATCAAATATTGTATTTCCGCTAAAACTTTAAACGCCGTTTACAACAAACTACAATTTTTAAGTTATGTCACTAATGTTCTCATCAAGCGATATGACCTCAACGTTTACATTATTAAATAGGTTAAAGCTGTTGCTGGTACTTTAAGTAAATGTGTGGTAAAAAAATAAGCCAGTAAAATACGTTCTTCTGATGTGTGCCTCTGTTTCGACAGGTTTTTTACATCTGTAAAATTACTGAGTAAACTAAATTTGCCTTGTGTTGGTACTCACATACATGAGCAATCATAAAAATAGACAAAAATTTGAAGTGAAAAAGATGTCAAGAGGTGAGTCTGATTCTCAGGTTTTGGATGCTGGGGTACCTACTAAGTACTAGGTGGCAAAATACAAAAAGTGTGTTACTAATGTCTAACTGTCACAATACATCTATAGGACTCGCAAAAAGGGAACTAAAAACGGGTGAACATGCTGAAATTGAATGTCCTGAAGCTATTGGATTCTATAATCAGTTTATGAGAGGAGATGACCTTTCGGACCAGATAGTATCTAATTACGATTATCACCGAAAATCCGCTAAATGGAGGCGGAAAGTTTTTTGTAAATTGTTGATGTCAGCAATAGTTAACTTGTGGATAATATGCGATACAAATCAGAAAAAGAGTAGTCTCCCGAGTTTTCTATTTCCTTTGGCAGAGCAGCTTATAGAACATGGCATATCCAATTTTGTGTTGACCCTGGAAGAATTTTCAAACGCCAAAAGAGCATGGTGAATGTTGAGAACCTTTGCCAAAACAAATTTTTACCAGGAGGAGATGACAGATGTTCTCTCAGTAAGAAAAAGATAAGAAAAAAAAATTTATTAAAATCCTTTATAAAAGGTATATAATTAAAATACCCAATCGGGCTATGTCATAAAGGCAGAACGTTTTCGAAATCCATATTCCATTATCAGTGTCTAGGTATACATATTTAAAGCCACTAAATATCTGGGTAAAAACCCGTTAAAAGGTTTAGGTTAAAATTAGGTTTACATTATTTGATCTTATGTATTAAGATGTTAAAGTTACCAGTGGATTTGATAACATGGCAACGTACGACTCTACATGAAGTTGCTGGTCCTAAGACAAAGTGTCTAGGAGGACTTGATAGCAACTCTAGAGTTTTGCACAGAGTTTTGCAATTATCCTTATTTCTTGTGAAATTTATTACTCTTTATCCCGTTTATGCCCCTTCTTTCCCGACTTTCAATTAATATTTCTGTTATGATATTATTGATTCTGTGAAATTCTTTATTTACAAATTCGTTATCATTAAGTATTATATTTTTAGTTTTCTCTTTATCTACTTGTTTGTATTCTTTCTTTTTTTGTATCTGAATTTTGCTGATATTAATTACCTTTTACAGTTTGGATTGCCCATCAATGATCTATGCTCTAATATATGGTCATTACCAGTTATGAAATGGTTAGGTACAGTTAGGTCTTTTATAATCGAATTTTCTGTTAAAAAGATGTAGTCAATTTTGTTTTTTACTTGACCATAGAACTAGTCAATGAACTGGCGTTATCTACCAAAATGTATCATAAAAATTTAAGTAAACTTTTTTACGAAACTTGAGACATAAGATTTATTATATACTTTTATTTATATAATATATGCTCACCTTGGACATACCTGTTGCGTTTTGTGCAAATCTATTGGTATTGCAATATATTTTTTTGATTTCATTAACCATAGGGAAAATATTTTCTTTTTTAAAAGGTACAACAGGATCTATTAATAAAGAATAATTGCTATCCACTAACAGACCAGCTTGAGTAAAATTTTCATAGTCTAAAATATTATCCTTTGAATATATTTCCACAGAAATTAAACATTTTTAGTAAATACGATATATTTAATACTGTGACTTATACTGACCTTTTGCCTCTTCGTCCGTAATTCCAATCATAACTGAAACTGGATTGAATTGCCCCTTCTCAAAACTTTCGTGCATTGTATCATCTGTTAGAAATGCATGCTCATAGTTTGGATCTTCTTTAGTAGGAGCCCAAGTTGGTCTGAATCCAAATAACTTGTAGTCGAAACCTTCCAAATTCTGGAAAATACATTAAAAATAAAAATGATAATTTCAGTCTTATGCTGTTTAACACAAAGCCACACGAGATACTTATGGGCGATATAAAGTCGCAGGTAGAGGAGATATGATTTTAAGATCATACAAAGCATCTTATTTTGGAAGTTTGTCAAAAGTCACTTTAAGTAGAACATTAGAACAGTATAGGTATTAGAATAAAGTGATATCAGTCAACGAATTTAGTAGAAAAAACGGATTAAAATAATTCACATTAGAACAGTATAGGTATTAGAATAAAGTGATATCAGTCAACGAATTTAGTAGAAAAAACGGATTAAAATAATTCACATTGTCTCACTTATAGAAGAGTTATGTAGGGTAAAGGAGCAGAATGCACAAACATGCAGTTGATTGTGACCCCAACACCCTTGTTAAACCGAGTAAGCCAACTGGAGGAGATCCTGTATCCAAACCGGCTAGAAAGTTAAGTCGGGAACTAAAGATAGTGGGTAAAATGGACTCTCGACAAGAAGCTACAAAGACAATAGCTGGGCCGTTTAATCTACGAAGAGCTCGTGATTGAAATAAGGACAATGATTTGAAAATTTTTACGTGAAATGTATGAAGCCAAATAAGATATCATTGCTCCACAGGAGATGAGCTCGTGATAGAAATAAGAACAATGATTTAAAAGTTTGCACGTGGAATGTAAGAAGCCCTTATAGGTCAGCTCAGATAAGAAATGCATGAGGTCAAATCAGATACCATTGCTCTACAGGATATGAGATGGACTCGCTCGGGAATCCTTGAAAAAAAGAACAATATTTACTAGACCGGGCACCTTACTCGTCACTAATTTGGTACCGGATTTATTGTGAGGAGCAGGATTAAACACAGCCTAATTGTCTTTGGGGCTATTGATCACAGAATATGTCAAATAAGACTAAAAGTGAAGTTTGCTAATATTAGCATTATGATTATTTACGCACCAACCGAAGAAAAAGAGGATGATAAAAAAGACTCCCCTCAGATTCCCCCTCAAAGACATACATAAGGGAACTTGAAAATGTTCTGAACATGTAGTTTAAATAGTCGAAATAAAATATATAATATAATATATATATATATATATATATATATATATATATATATATATATAATAATGTAATAATATATAATATAATAAACTAATAATTCGTTCTTAGGAAATGTGTCACTTTCGTATTTTAAAGACAGTAGTGAAGACAGATTATTCAGGAATTCTTCTTATTCTTCTTCTTTTTAGGTAGACATGACTCTATCTGTTTTGTATGTGCCTCCAGTAAGTTGTCGTTCCATCATTTTCGTCGTCTTCTTACAGATCGTTTTCCTATTTTGGAACCGTCTCTTGCCGCCTTTACTAGTCTATTTATTGTCATTCGGCTTATGTGAT
Source organism: Diabrotica undecimpunctata (assembly GCF_040954645.1). Classification (NCBI taxonomy): domain Eukaryota; kingdom Metazoa; phylum Arthropoda; class Insecta; order Coleoptera; family Chrysomelidae; genus Diabrotica; species Diabrotica undecimpunctata. The sequence continues at coordinate 147,656,359 of NC_092803.1, forward strand.
CATTCCATTCTACTCTTCTATTTCTTATCCAGTTCTTGATGTTCTCCACCTTGCATCTACGTAGTTCTGTCCCATAGTGTCTTACCATAAATTTTTCTAAGTGTTTTCATATCTGCTGTTTCTAACATCCTTTTTGTCCTCTCTGTGTCAGGTCGTGTTTCTGCCGCGTATGTCATTATTGGTCTAATGACTGTTTTGTAAATTCTGCCTTTCATTTCTTTCCCAATATTTTCATTTCTCCATATTGTTTCATTCAGGTAACCTGTGGCTCTGTTTGTTCTATTCACCTAATCTTTTACTTCAGCTTCGAGCTTTCCGTAGCTAGATAATGTGATGCTTAGATATTTAAACTCCATCACTTGTTCTATTATCTGATCTTCCAGCTCCAATTTACATGTTAGCAAATTTGCTGTTATAACCAAGCACTTTCTCTTTTTTGGGGAAATAAACATGTTTAATTTTCTGGCGGTTATATTATATCGGTGCAGTATACGTTGTAAATCATCTTCACTTTGAGAGAGTAGTATTGCGTCGTCTTCATAGCAGATTATTTTAAGTTGTTTTTGTCACATTTTGTATTTTTTTAGTTCTTACTTTTTTATTATTTCATCCATAATCAGGTTAAAAAATAAAGGACCCAGGGAATCTTTCTGTCTTATCTCATTGCCAGCTTCAATAGGGTCGGTTAGTTCTTCTACTTTTACTTTTATTGTGTTGTTTTGGTAGATATTTTCGATCGTTTTGATTATTCATAGAGGTATCTCTCTTGCGTAGAATTAGTGGGTAATGTCTTTTATTTGACCCGGTCAAATGTCTTCTTAGGATATGCCGATTTGTTGTATTCTAACGATTTCTCTTGCGCTTCGGCGGGTCGGTGCATGATCTTCCCGACCTAAAACCTTGCTGTTCTTCTGCTAGTATTGTAATTTCATTCAGTTTATTTGTTATTACTTTAGTTGTTAATTTTAGTGTTGTGTTTAATTAATGAATTCCTCTGTAATTTTCCGGGTTCGATTTGTCTCCCTTTTTGAAGAAAGGTATTAGGATGCTTGATCTTCGTTGTTGAGGAATTCTGTTTTGTTATATTATTTTTTGGATTAGTTGTATTAGTTGTTTGATGAGATCTGATTCTTCGTACTTTAGGAGTTCGTTCGGTATTCTGTCCTCTCGTGGTGATTTTCTATTTTGTAATTTCATTAATTCTTTCTTTATCTCTTCCTCATCAATATTTATTTCTTCGTTTGTCGTCACCTCTGGTGTTGGTGGTTCATTATCGTCATCTTTAGCAAATAAGGATCGAAAGTAGTCTACCCCTGTTTCCTTCTGAATGTCTTTCGTTTTTATAAGTTCGTTGATGTCTTTTCTTTGCCCTCTGACTATTCTCCATATTTCTTTTTATGTTCCGTAGAAGTCTTGTTCCATCTGTTTTGAGAAGCTCTGCCAGTATTCCCTTTTTATTTGTCTAACTAAAGCATTTGTTTCATTTTTGATTCGTTTATAGTGGTTATATGCCTGTTGTGTTTGTAGAGTTCTGTATTGTAAAGGGCTTTCTTCTTTTCTTTACATTTTATCTTCACTTCCTCTCTTAACCATGGTGCTTTCCTTTTTGATATGTTAGTGTTCGTTACTTTCCTCTCTCCAGGTGATTCTGTTGCTGCGTTAATTATGTTATTTTTGAGTTTTTTCCAGCTTTCCTCGATGTTATCGTTTTCTCTTTGATTTTGCTTATGTTGACGCCACTTTCTTAGGTGTGAAATATTTCAGGATGATTCTTATTTTACATAATACTAGGCTATGGTCTCTACCTACATCTGCTGAGTTGAGGCATCTTACGTCGATTATTTTCGATGCATGTATATCTCTGTTGGTTATAACATAATCTATTATAGATCTTTGTCCATGGGTGTTATTAAATGTATATTTGTGTTGGTCTTTGTTTAAAAAAATATGTTGTTTATTCTACGTTTATTATTCGTGCAGAAGTTTATCATCAGTTCTCTATTTTCGTTTTTAACATTCTCGTTATGTTTTTGATATATTATCACAATATTATCATCTTTCCTCTGACTTGATCCACTACTTGTAGTTGGTCATAAAATTATTGTTTAAGGCTTGTTATTTTCTGGGCCGTATGCTCCGGTCTTCCTTCTCCATTCTCACCTTTGCTGTTATTTAGGAATCCAAAGGTTTTAATTCAATCGCACAGAGAATGTGCACTCTTAGAATAAAAAAAGAACATTTTATAAGTATCCGGATTACGCATCCGTTAAGAGCGGATAAGGAGGAGGAAGAAAAAGAGGCATATTACGAATAAAGAACATTATTTTAACTTATTACCAAAACGAGATATAAAGATAAATTAGCAACAATAAAAGGACTATTTGTTTTAAGCACAAAGTTGGTGCCTAAAGACATCCATAAGGGTTCCTGGCTAGCGCCAAATGGTAAATATACAAATCAAATAGACCATGTGGTTATTCAAATAGAATATGAAAAAAATTGAGTTACCGATACAAGATCTTACCGATAGTGATCATTTCCTGGTAATCTCAAAACTTAATCAATCATTTGGAAGAAGAAATAACAGCAGCTTAACCCTAGAAGCACCTTTAAATATACAACAGCTTAAAAGATGAAAAATGTAAACAAAAATTTGTAGATACAATCGCAAAATACAACCTGCATGAAACCTAAGGGAGTATAAATGAAAGGGGAAGAAGCATAGAAAAAATTACAGAAATAGCAGCAAAAAATGTATTTCCAAGAAAAACAAAAACAAATAAAACTGAGTGGTTTGCTACAGATAGAAAAAAAATGCTACAGATATGAAAGGAAGGGGAGAAGACTACAGATGAAAGAATGAAAAGAAGAACGGCAAAAAGTATCTTTAGATCAAAAAAACCAAAGTCATTGAAAAAAAAAAGAGAAAATAGAAATGCGATATATACCTACAGAAAGAAAGTAAGAATTTTTTCCAAGAAGTTAGAAATAACAGCAACGCAATAGAAAAAATACCTCTTTTATAGCAAACATGAAACATTAGTAAAAGATGAAAAAATAAATTGCAATTAAGTGGAAGGAGTATTTTGAGAAAGTACTAAATGTAGATGTCATATTATGAGTATGTTATATTATGAGTATTATACCGAAGAAAATATTAGCGACTAAGGGCCGGTTTCACCAACAACAAATAAATCACTGAATAGTTAATCGTCGAATAAAATTTATTAGTAGAATAAATTTTATTTCGTTTCAATAACTATTTGTAATCCACAGTTAGCTATTCGTCGAATAAGTTCAAAGTGTAATGATTTTCCACAGACTGTACTCGTTGACACCTCTCTTGGCCTCCACCTCTTAGGTGCTTGGCCAAGCGCATCGCACTATTTTTCACTGTAATCATATACATAATCTATAATATTTGATATTGGTTGATTAATTTGTCAAAATAATAATAATTGTCAATTTCAATACATAATTTATATCAAAAAAATCTGTTTGTTGTGGTTGTAAATTATTGCGAATCTGAAACTTGTGAAAATGGACAAAAAACGCGAGAGGAGCAAAAATTATTTAAAGAAAAAAATGGAGAACTTTGATATTCTAAACCTAGTTTTAAAGTCCACATCATCAAATTCAGCAAAAGGGTTTCTTCTTTGCAGCTGCAAGCGTGGTCTTTTCCTTCGCTGCTTATTTCCGTCATCAGAGGATGATGATGATGAAGATAATAATCTAAAATAAATATATATGTATACAAAATTCAAATTGTGTGATATAATTACGTTTACCTCCAATACATTGTTGATAATTTTAAGTTAAACTAATGAATTTTCTTTATTATTGATATTTAAAGTGAGGTTGGCGGTCAACTTATTCGAAGAATAAATATTTATTTGGCCGATATTGGACTAATAACTTATTTGGAATTTATTCATAGAACAAGTCTTATTTGACATTGGTGAAACGCAGATATGTCAGTTTTATTGGTCGAATAAATTTATTCATTGAATAGACTGCTATTTGTCGTTGGTGAAACCGGCCCTAAATAAACGTCCAGGGAGCCTAGAGAAGCCACTACAAGTTTAACCCTAATTAGAGAATTGAAATACAGAGAGGATAGGTAATACGATATTATAGTAAAAACCAACTTTAAACTGACGGTTTAAGATGTTTTCGACTAACCTAGCTTGTATCTGAAGGAATACAATACAGCAGTCAACCTTATAATTCGATTACGAAGGTATTTTGGTTACAGATGACCGACCAATGTCCTAGAGTATATGATTGAAACATTTATTTGAACTAAATAAATATATTTTTTAAATTGTACTTATGTAAATTGTATTTTTGTTTTAATAAAACTTCTTTATTTTATTCAAAAATAAAAAGTTTCTTGCCATTTGTAAAAGATACATTTATTTAATTAAGGGAAAAGGCGCCAAATGTCTGGCAAAATTTTCAATGTGTTTTAAATCTACCCATTATTTTCGAATCCGGAGAAAACTAATAAATATTTTTGAAAATTTTAAACGCAGAATGAAAGATTACATTATTACCGAGGGCAGAAAGTCCCTGAAAACTTCTACAATGTTTATTTTAATATGTTATGTAACAGGGGTGAAAATAAAAGAAAAAATATATTATAATTTTTAATTGAAAATATTGCATGCAAAAGAAACTTTTTATTTATTCTAATAAATATTTCATTCTGCCTTTAAATTTTTCAAAAATGCTTTTTAGTTTTCTCAGGATTTGAAAAACAAAATGGATACATTTAAAACACATTGAACATTTTGACAGGCGACATTTTGCGCCTTTCCCCTTTAATACCTTACGATTAAAACTACTATTACTAACCTTATATAATTACGATGAGAAAACTATTAAAATTCAAAATAAATAGGATCAACTTCGGAATATGAGTCGTCTTGAGGGTAAATAATTAGCGGTTGTATTTCTACGGTCGCATCAATTATGTTATCAAGATCCCACATTTTTTGTTCTTCTTCTATTACATGTCTTACTGCATCTTTCTATGCTTTGTTTGTTAGCTTTGTTTTGTTTGCTATGTTTTGTTCTGTAATATGTTGTAAAGACATGTAATGTTGTATAAAAATTCACGTACAGCTTGTATTTTATTATCCTTTATTATCCTCTACTTAGCTTTTCTGCAGTTATTGTATCATTATTTATATTAGTTTTTACTCCCTTTCTTGTTTTTCTTTTCATTTCCCCCCTTCTTATTATTATTAACGTTAACCGAATAAAAATTAATTTAAATATTTATAAACCCCAATAAAAACACCTACCTCTAATTGAACTTGGGCTACTTCTTTCCCGGGGAGACTCCGTAACAATTTCAGCAAATCGTGTGACGTATTTACTGAAGAATGAAAGTCTCGACTTAATTTTTCTCCTACCATAAAAGCAAATTTTCTGGGATTGGCAATGTAACCCAAACTCATCAGCGGCGTACCGCTTTGAACTATGGCCGATCTGAAAAGTCCTAAAAAATACGTAAATGTATATTAAAAAAGGGCAATGTGACCAAGAAGACTGTAGTCCGCGGACCCCTGGGGACGCGAGCATGTGTTAGGGGGGTCCTTGGTCTTATCTATGGACACTTGAATTAATAAATAAATGCAGATCTCGTCATCGTTACGCTCGTGAACGTGCTGTGAGTGAAGTGAGTAAAGTATGTGCTCGCGTTGAACCTTCTCCACTACCACACTGCCCGCCCCCCAGCAACACACTTGCGGCAATTTACCCTTGAGCTGATTTATTATTCGTGTGCTTGCTTCTTTTGCCTGTTATTACAGTTGAAACTCTTTCCATAAACACAAAACACAACTTTTTACAAAATTTACTTTTTAAAAACTTTGCTAATTAGCACCGTCGTATCAGAAAAACTGTTGTGTCGTATCCCTCTCATTTCAGCCGTTTTCTACCAATTAAATGTGAATGTTGTCACAAAAAATTCATTACTACTAATACGCATAAATCAACATTTCCTAATAAAAGGTTTTAAAAATTTGTTCAATTTCTAAGAAAAAAAGATAAGTATATATATATATATATATATATATATATATATATATATATATATATATATATATATTGTTATGATGTGTTTTTTTTGTTTGAATGATGAGCAATGAGTATTTTTAATAATATAGGGTTTTTATCGCGGTTCTCAAAGAATTAGCTTGTAAGTACTTTTTTAAATTATCTTTATTATAACTATTATGAAACACACATATATATCTAACCTAGCCAATGTAAATTTAAAATAAACTATCTTTAATTTAATATTCTTATAAAACTAATTAAATTCTATAGACAATGTAAAATTTAAACAAACTATCTTCAAATTTGAAATTGTTATGACACTAACTAAATTATATTAACAAAATTTTGTACCTTTCTTTCACTGAATGCCTAAATGAACTGTTTTCTACTATATAGATTCTAATCACCACTGAATGTCTTCGTACTTCAGTTATCCTTGTTTTTTGTGAAATTACTTTTTACAATTATCAGCTTCTACCAATTTAAGATATAGTTTTCTTCACCAGCATTTATACACCACCAACCAAACCAGCAAACAGCATTTATATTTATTCTTCTTTTCAATATACCAATATCCAATTATTATAAGTTGATTTATACTAATCTCCAACCATAATATAATTTAATTTCTTCCAATATACTTGTTTTAATCTTCAATAATTATTTGTGTATAATTATAAATGTGCATTAAATTATATGCATAATTTTTAATCTTCATTTAACTCACTATATTAAACAATTGGACTATCTCCAACTAACTTTCATCTTTCTTATAAAACTGCTTGACTGATTTACTAAAACTGTGAACAATTGACTTCACTAATTAATTGTGTCTATCTTCTACTAACTTTCATAATAAACTGCTTGACTTCTGACTAAAAACTTAAAAACTGCTTGACTTCAGACTAAAAACTTAAAAACTGCTTGACTTCAGACTAAAAACTTAAAAACTGCCCTCTTGAATCCAAATCACGGGTATTTATATGTTTTTGGATTTCTAGAACCATCTGGTAAGAGATCATGTTCCAATTTGTTCTATTTCATACTTGTATGAATTTTCTGGAACAAACCATTTCGCAAACATGGCCATCTCCGGAGATCCAGAGAATTCCATTCTTTTCTATTAATAATTTTGTTTACATTTAGGCTTTTCAGATCAGAATATATAATTAAATTAGTAACTAACACTCTAATTTAATAAAATACACATTTCAAACAATATATTATATAACCCCACTTTATATTCCCTTATGATTAATTTCTATCTGTCAAATTACTCCGAGAGTATTTTTGGTTGCCTATGCACATGGCTCACTTATATATATTTACAATATTAAAATACAACTTTTTACAATTATTATATGCTAATTTATTAAAAATGCCCTCACATAAATATATTTTTATTAAATTCTCTAGTATTTAACTTATTTAAAATAATCAAATACTTTTTTATATCTAATATTATGTAGTATATAACTTATAAATTATTTTCTATAAACCCTAATCGTCACAATACCCCAAAAATAATATTTAAAATAAATAATTTACTTATTATTTTTTTAAATATTAATTTTCTCATACCTTATTAAATTTAATAAATCAAAAATTTTTTTTTTTTTTTTTTTTTTTTTTTTTTTTTTTTTTTAAATGTGTTAAATACATCCCTGTTCGCTGTCTATGTCAAAACAGAGAACAACGGATCACAGTTCGGCTATTCTATGGTCAAACTGTCATGTCAAATGGAGAGAATAAATATAACCTTAATTAAAATATAATGGATATTGTGTTCTGTTTATTTATAAACAAAATCTAGGAATCATTTCCATTCAAAATAACTTTCATCAATATAAATTGGTAAGTTTTACACTTTTTATAAAGACATTTACACAATCAATTCTGTATCTAACCCCAAATTATGATTTTTAGGGTACCAAACAATTTCCATATGTACAAAATTCAACAAGTATGATGTCAAATTTATTCACAACAAAAAAATCTACCATCTATCTATGAAATGGATCTATCAGTAAGTTTTTTTTTTTTTTTTTAATTCTTTGTTTAGTTGACATATTGGGCATTGGGTAGTAATTTCTTTTGCTATACTTATGTCATTCTTTGCAAAATAATTGTTCCTAAATAGCATCCATAGCTTTCTTGAACCAATATGCATATAATTGTTATGTAAATTTTTCAATATTTTCTTTGCTAAAGTTCTAGTTATTACATATACTTCTATGCCATTTATTATTTTATAATATACTCCATCTTTCCTAAGGACTTTTTGTTTTTCACTCAAATTGATCTGATCTCTTATAATTTCTTCTTTAGAATATAATCCAGTATTTTCTACTAATTGATTTAATCCAATTTTTATTGTTCGCTGCCCTTTTTGTGGTGTATTTTCTAACCTTGATAAAGCATCTGCCACTATATTGGATTTTCCAGAAATGTATTTGATTTCAAAGCAGTATTCACTAAGTATTAGACTCCACCGATGTATTCTACTGTTTCCATATTTGTTATTTAATATAGACGTTAAAGCTTGGTGATCTGTTTCTATTGTAAATTCATTACCCAACAAATAAAATCTTAATTTTGTGACACAGTGTATTATACTTGCTAGTTCTAATTCTGAAACTGAGTAACCTTTTTCATGTGGCTTTGTAATTCTTGAAATGAATTGTATTGGGTATTCGACCCCATCATGTATTTGTAATAATACCCCTGATAATCTCTCTATTGATGCATCTGTTCTTAATATGAATGGCTGTGTGTAGTCAGGATAGTATATTTTCAAATTTGACAGAAAAATGTTTTTAATTTCTTGGAATGCTAGTTCTCTTCTCTGATCCCATCTCCATTTTACACCTTTTCTCAGTAGTTCAAGTAATGGAATTTCTTTTATACTTAGATCTGGTATCATCCTTTTATAATAATTAATTATTCCAATAAATCCTCTTAAAGTTCTTAAATTTTGTGGTGTTTTATATTCCTGAATGACTTGTGTCCGTTCTGGATCCATTTCGATTCCCTTAGTGTTAAGTTTATAACCTAGATATATGACTTCTTTTTGAAAAAATGTACATTTTTCTTGATTTATTTTTAGTCCAACTTTGTCTAATCTATTTATTATAATTTTTAGGTGTTTCTCATGATCTTCAGCTGTTTTAGAAAAAATTAATATATCATCAATGTAGTGAATTACAAAATGTTCATATTGATCCAAAATATCATGAAGACATCTACATAGAGCACTGCAAGATGATTGAAGTCCAAATGGTACTACTTTGAATTGATATACTACTCCATCTATCTGAAATCCTGTATACTGTCTACTTTTTCTTTCTAGAGGTATTAACCAGAAACTATGCTGTAAATCGATTTTAGTGAAAAATGACATTCCTGTAATTCTTCCTAGTATTCCATCTATACTCATTGGTGCTTCAAATTGCTTTTCAGTAATCTTGTTAATATTCCTTGCATCCAAACATAACCTGATTTCACCTGATCTTTTTCGTACTACTACTATGGGGTTAATAAAACGTGTGTCTGCCTTCTCAATGATCCCATCTTCTAACATATTATTAATTGTTTTGTTTACTTCTTCTCTGTATTTATATGGTATTGGGTATGATTTTGTTTTAAAATCTTTTTCTTCTTTAACTTTTATACTATGGATATAATTTTGTGCAATTCTATTTTCTTTATTGACAAGTCCCTTGTGTTGCTGCAATATGGAAATGACTATCGATTTATATTCTTCAGGGCAATTTAAAACTTTCATTATATCTTCTTCTTTACAAATAAAATTATTCTTCATTATGTACTCATTATTCCTTGCTTCCAATTTTACGCACTCCGCCTCGTAGGCATCCATCTGCTTAAAATTTCCATTCCTTAAATATTCACTACAATAATTATTCTTTACATTCTTTTGGGACATAGCCCTATCATCAAAATACATTTCTTCTTCATAAACATCATTATTTTCTTTTAATAATATCCTATCAACTCTTATTCCTTCTTCTACCTCATCTTTCTGCATAAATTTAATTATTTGCCCTTCCAAAGTTACCATTTTTTCTTCAAAATCTATCTTTACTTTCTTCTTTTCCAATTCATCATTTCCCATTAATATATCAACACATAAATCCTTGACAATAAATCCTTGCATATTAATTTCTTTATTAAGAATATTAATTTTAAAATTGGCTAGTTTATCAATTTCACCCAACTTCTTATTATTTGCACCAACAATTTTAATTTTTGGAATCTTTATTATATCTGATAATTTTAATGTATTAAAAATAAAATTCTCCGAGACTAAAGTACTTTCTGAACCAGTATCTATCATAATTTTAATCATTTTATTTTTGGCCAAAGCATTTATATAAATTAAATTAATAGATTCAATAATTTTCTCTTCATCTAAAGAAATAAATTCAGAAGGTTTTTCATAATAGCAATGGCCTAACTTGTAATTCAGAAAGTTTACTGCACAAAATTTTGATTATTAGAATTGTCAGATTGTATCTGACCACTTGGATCTGATGTCCTATGTCTTTCTCTACTATGACTTCTACTCACATTTTCCTGCCTTGTAGTACTTCGTTCCCTGTCTTCGCAGCTTCTATTCCTTCGAACACAATTTACCTGTCTGTTATAGTTAGGTCGCTCTGTATTTCTTCTATTGTTAAAATCTTGTCTATTATTATTAGTACTGTTATTAAAATGTTGTCTATTATAACTAGTATTGTTATTACAATTTTGTCTAATTTGATTACTGTTATTATTATTAAAATTTTGTAAATTATTACCATACCTAGTATTATTGTTATATGATTGTCTATATTGTTGATTATCATTTTTATTATATTGAAAGTTATTATTGTTTTTTCTGTTGTTATTATTATTTGTCATATTGCCTCTTTGTATTCTTTGAATAAAATTAATAAAACTATCTATTGTTTGAATATTTTGTACAGTTACGGTTTGCACAACATCAGCATCAAAATGTCTAGATACATTTAAGACTGTTTCATCCTCTCTAAGTGGTGGTTCTAAATATTTTGCAACTGTTATCAATTTCAATGCATAATCTACCATATTTGATTTTAAATTTTGATTATACTTTCCAAAATATAGAATTTCTCTAAACTTTGCTTGCTCTAATTCACCCCAATAATAATTTAAAAATTTATTTTCAAATGTTTGAAAGTTATCTAAATCATTTTCAATACTAGCAAACCAAGTTGCTGCATTGTCATTTAATGTCACTCTAATATAATCTTTAATATCATTAATATTATTCACAAATCTTAATTTATGTTTTAAACTATTTATGTATACTCTAGGATGCAAATTTTTTATATTACCAGAGAATTTAATCCCAGTCTCATTTGTTAAATTTAAGTAAGGTCTCCCTATGTCTCTCATTTGTGAAATATCATCTATTCTCTGTTCCACATTTCTTATTTGATTACTATTTATTTATATATTTTGTTGTATATCGTCTAATTTTTCTTCTGTGTTTCTCCTGTCTTCATTAATTTTTACTTCTAAGTTACATTTCTCCAACTCTATTTTCTGTTCTATATCTATTTTATTATCTTGAATAATCCTCTTTACTTCTGTCCTCTCATTTTCTATCCTTTTCTTGTAGTCATTCCGTATACTTTTTATTTCATTTGCTACTTTTTTCTCTGCAGTTTGAAGTTTTTTATCCATTTGTTTTTCTATTTGCTTTACAATTTTATTATTATTATCTTCTATTTTCTTTTCTAATTTTCTATAATTCTCTTCCAATTTCTGTTCCATTTTTTTCATGTCCTCTTTGACTTCTTTTGAATTCTCTTCCATTTTTTTCGTATTCTCTTCCATTGTCTTGTTCATCTGCATCATTAATGACATCAAAGCTGCCATATTGACATTTTCCTCTCTTTCTGGATTCATTTCTGCAGTATCTTGTGGAACTTGAACTAAACTCTCCTCTTGTATAGGTTGTGTTTCTACTTCCACATCTTCTTCATTCTTTTTGCTTCTTGTACCTTTCTTTCCTTGAGACATTTTGAGACTTTACTTGTTCAAATATAATTAAAAATAAAATCTATAATTTTTTCTTTCTACTGATAATTAATTTAATTATATGAGAGCACTTATCTTCCCAAACTAATTCTTTTAAATAGAGAGCCACCGCGTTGGGTGCCAAATTGTTATGATGTGTTTTTTTTGTTTGAATGATGAGCAATGAGTATTTTTAATAATATAGGGTTTTTATCGCGGTTCTCAAAGAATTAGCTTGTAAGTACTTTTTTAAATTATCTTTATTATAACTATTATGAAACACACATATATATCTAACCTAGCCAATGTAAATTTAAAATAAACTATCTTTAATTTAATATTCTTATAAAACTAATTAAATTCTATAGACAATGTAAAATTTAAACAAACTATCTTCAAATTTGAAATTGTTATGACACTAACTAAATTATATTAACAAAATTTTGTACCTTTCTTTCACTGAATGCCTAAATGAACTGTTTTCTACTATATAGATTCTAATCACCACTGAATGTCTTCGTACTTCAGTTATCCTTGTTTTTTGTGAAATTACTTTTTCCAATTATCAGCTTCTACCAATTTAAGATATAGTTTTCTTCACCAGCATTTATACACCACCAACCAAACCAGCAAACAGCATTTATATTTATTCTTCTTTTCAATATACCAATATCCAATTATTATAAGTTGATTTATACTAATCTCCAACCATAATATAATTTAATTTCTTCCAATATACTTTTTTTAATCTTCAATAATTATTTGTGTATAATTATAAATGTGCATTAAATTATATGCATAATTTTTAATCTTCATTTAACTCACTATATTAAACAATTGGACTATCTCCAACTAACTTTCATCTTTCTTATAAAACTGCTTGACTGATTTACTAAAACTGTGAACAATTGACTTCACTAATTAATTGTGTCTATCTTCTACTAACTTTCATAATAAACTGCTTGACTTCTGACTAAAAACTTAAAAACTGCTTGACTTCAGACTAAAAACTTAAAAACTGCTTGACTTCAGACTAAAAACTTAAAAACTGCCCTCTTGAATCCAAATCACGGGTATTTATATGTTTTCGGATTTCTAGAACCATCTGGTAAGAGATCATGTTCCAATTTGTTCTATTTCATACTTGTATGAATTTTCTGGAACAAACCATTTCGCAAACATGGCCATCTCCGGAGATCCAGAGAATTCCATTCTTTTCTATTAATAATTTTGTTTACATTTAGGCTTTTCAGATCAGAATATATAATTAAATTAGTAACTAACACTCTAATTTAATAAAATACACATTTCAAACAATATATTATATAACCCCACTTTATATTCCCTTATGATTAATTTCTATCTGTCAAATTACTCCGAGAGTATTTTTGGTTGCCTATGCACATAGCTCACTTATATATATTTACAATATTAAAATACAACTTTTTACAATTATTATATGCTAATTTATTAAAAATGCCCTCACATAAATATATTTTTATTAAATTCTCTAGTATATAACTTATTTAAAATAATCAAATACTTTTTTATATCTAATATTATGTAGTATATAACTTATAAATTATTTTCTATAAACCCTAATCGTCACAATATATATATATATATATATATATATATATATATATATATATATATATATATATATATATATATATATATAATATTAGAATTATTAGAATAATTTGACGTATATATATATATATATATATATATATATATATATATTCTTTTTCTTCTTGATGTGCCTATCCGTTACGAATGTTGGCGATCATCATGGCAATCTTTATCTTATCTGCAGCAGCGCGGAAAAGCTGCACAGATGTTGTATTGAACTAGATTATTAGGTTCTTTTACCAAGATGTCCTTCTTATTCCTGGACCTCGTTTTCCAAATATTTTTCCTTGCAGGATGGCTTGAAGGAGAGCATATCTGAATTCAGTTCGCATACTATGTCCGAAGAACTGTAACTTTCGAGATTTGATGGTGGCCAGTACCTCTCGCTTCTTATTTATTTTTCTGAGGACCTCTTCATTTGTGACTCGGTCAGTCCACGGGATCTTAAGCATTCTTCGATATAGCCACATCTCAAATGCTTCCAGTTTTCTGCATATATCTTCGTTCAAGGTCCACGATTCAACACCATAAAAAAGGACAGAGAAGACGTAGCATAGCAGCATTCTTAGTTTTGTATCAAGACAAGTTGTGACTCTTGAAGAAGGTCCCAATCCGATTAAAGGTGGATCTATCTTTTCTGATGCGTGCTCTAATCTCCTGGTTGTTGGTCCATTCTTCATTTATTATGGTGCCGAGGTAGTTGTAGTACGTCACTCGTTCTACAGGGGATTGGTTGACGTAGAGTTGACTTTCTGATATTATTTTCTTGCTAAATATCATAAGCTTTGTCTTCTCAACGTTTATATTGAGTCCATATTATTGACTGTAATACGTGATTTTGTTCACAAGAACTTGTAGGTCTTCTAAGTTATCCTCAAATACTATGGTGTCATCTCCATATCTGATGTTGTTTAGCCGGTAACCATTTAGTAGAATACTTTTTTTAGTTTCGTGCAAAACTTCGATAAATATTCTTTCAGAGTACATATTGAAGATTAGAAGAGACAATTAATATTTAAATGGGAATAAGCCACAATTAAAGGTTAAAATACATTTATTGACGTTTCAATTTCCACTTCGGAAATCGTTCTCAAAATACAAACATTAGTTTTTTGTTTCACTAATTCACTAATGTTTGTATTTTGAGAACGATTTCCGAAGTGGAAATTGAAACGTCAATAAATGTATTTTAACCTTTAATTGTGGCTTATTCCCATTTAAATATTAATTAATTTAAAATGCCACAAGAAAATAGCTTCAGAACAATATAGAAGAGACAAAATACAGCCTTGCCTCACTCCACGCATGATTTTTACATAGTCAGTGTGTTTACCTTCAACTCTGAGATTTGCTGTCTGATTCCAGTAAAGATTTCTAATTATTTTCAGATCTTGGTTGTTAATTCCTGTTTCTTTTAGTATTTTCATCATCTTGGGCTGCTGTACTCGATAAAACGCTTTCTCGTAATCAATCAGACATGCGTATACGTCGCAGTTGACGTCTCTGCATCTCTGGAATAAGTCGTACTGAAAACAAAGCCTCTCTAGTACCAACAGCATTTGTGAACCCGAACTGGTTGGGGGAAATTTGACTTTCACACTGCTTGTAGATTCCCTTACGAATTATCTTTAGGAACAATTTTAGGAAATGACTCGTAAGGCTTATAGTACGGTAATCTTTGCATTTTTGGTTCCTTTTTTTTGGAAGTGCAATAAAATCAGATTTCAGCCATTCTGTTGGTATTTCTCCAGAATTGTATATGTTGTTGAATATCTTTGCGATTATTGCTATTGATTCGTTGTCCATTAGTTTGAGTAGTTCCGCTTGTATATTATCAGATCAGGGCCTGCCGCTTTGCCATCCTTTAACTGTGTTATTGCGGAATAAACTTCCTGCTGTAATGTTCTTGGTCTATCATTTACCTCTGCTTCTAGCTCATAGGTGTTATCTCTTTGGTCTTATAGTTTTTCTAGATATTCCTTCGACGTTCTTATTTTACTCTGTTTGTCTAAGATATAATTCCCAGTAACCAGAATATATATATATATATATATATATATATATATATATATATATATATATATATATATATATATGTATAAATATAAATTATATAATCTATCTTATTCATAGGAGAGACTATTTACTTTTAGAAAAATTTATTTTGTAACTCATACTTTGAAGGTTTTTAACTTACCTTTTGATTTTTTACTAAGTATGTGATATCCAGTAGCAACTGCTCCTGCACTATGACCTCCCAAAGTTACTTTTGCAGGATCTCCACCAAACAGTTCGATATTTTGATTTACCCATTTAAGAACCATTAACTGATCTTTAAGGCCTAAGTTTGCGGGGATAACATTATCTTCCGTTGATAAAAATCCTATAAAAATAAAATACTTTAATAGAGAGAAATAAGTAAACTTTCTTCGGTATAAACTGTCCATGTTAAAAAATATTTAAAATGATGGATGGAGGTATCGTAAAACGTGAAATATAATGTTTTATTAAACGTTGATGATAATTATCATAATACCTTTCGCCAAATTGCAGAGCATACAGGCCCAACTCAATGATCGATATTATATGTTGAAAGATGAAAAGTACCGTCCGTACAAAATTCAGTTACATCAAGAACTCAGCGAAGATGATCCTGAAGAACATCTATTTTTTAAAACATAAATTTCCAAAACTCTGGTCTCAGGCAAAAACTATTCCCATTAATAAACCCTAGAACCCCAAGGATATACCCTAATCGTACTATCCTATTTCGCTCACATGAAACATACGCAAAATACTGAAAAAATTTTTAAATCTTCGTCTAACATGGTATTTAGACACAAAAGATCTTTATACCCGCTCCTTCAAAGTGGTTTTTGCAAGGGAATGTATACATTTGGTAATCATATCTCGCTATAGAGCTCAATTAAGAAGCCTTTGCAAACAATCAGAAGTTAGTTGCAATACTTATATATATCATCAGGTTATCGACGTGTATAAGAAAGACGTAATATGGTAGTAGACAATTAGAACAAACATTTCTCGCTAGTACTTTGATTTCCAGTCAGGATTTTTCCATTTCGTTTCCTTCGTCTAGTATTGTCCTTTTCCAAGATTTTTTCAGCTCTGCCTACTTTCCGTCAGTCTTGAGGGTTCCAATCCAGCGCTGTCCTGGCAATGTCATCTGGTTCCAATCCAGCGCTGTCCTGGCAATGTCATCTGGGTTCCAAGTGTATGGCATAGCCATCTCCCTTCTCTTTGCCTTATTTGCTTTATGACATTTTCTTAGCTGGCTCGGTTCCATAAATTTTCGTTCAACATTCGATTTTTAATTTCGTTTTAGTTGGGCAAATCTTGGATTTTCACGTGGTATTTAGCATACTGTAGGCATTAAAACACATTAATTCTTTCCTGCACATCACACTCTGTACCAATGTTACAGTAAATTAGGCTGCCCAGATAACACATTTCACAACTCTCTCAATTTCCTATTTGTTCCCACTTTGCATTGCATTCCTTTGGTTTTGTTGATGTTTATTTTTATACCAAACTTCTTTGATTCTTCTTGTAATCTGTTTACTTGGAGTGGCAAGTTCGGTTTTGTTGTCCCAGGAGGCATATATCATCAGCGTAATCTAGATCTGTTTGTTTGTTAATGTCCAGTAAATTCCTCTATTAGACTTTACTTTGTTTAGCACAGTTATTGGGTCATATGTTACGCCGTTGTGTAGGACTTTTCCTTCTGCATCACTGTAAAGTTCTTTGATTAGAATTATTATTAATAAATTAAAAATTGTTATATCAATAATAAAAAACAATAATTATTAAGGAGAGGACGAGAAACGCAGCTAACTTATTAATTTAGTGTAGCTAGTTGTATACAAGACGTAAGATGAATAAAAACAAATTTTAGATTTAGAATATGAATTTGTTAATAACAAATAAAATAATATACCGAACCCAAAAATAGCTGTATACTGTTAGCAGAAAAAGTAAAATTTTGCCACCGTTTACTAAACGGTGTAGGTTTAATAAATACCATACATTAGAACCTATCCATAAAATAATTTGTTTCTTACCCAAAGTATTCATTCTGTAGTTAAATGAAACAACCACAACACCTTCATCTACGAGATAATGGAAATCATATCCTGTAGGATTTCCATAGATAAAAAATCCGCCGTATATGAATACATAAACGGGAAAACCAGTAACATTATCTTTATATGGAAGCTAAAATAATAATCAAAAATATTTTAATCTATTTATTTTGTAATTAAATATGATCCAAAGCACATTATTTATGATGATAATATGAACCTATTATCCCCTGAGATTTCCAAAAGAAACGAATACGCGTCTATGTTTGTATAAATGGGAATCCTATAATATTATAGTAATGTTTATATAGAAGCTAAAACATGTACACTAGTGACCAAAATTCTAGAAACTGTACAAAAATTTTAGTTTTGTTAGC
This sequence comes from Diabrotica undecimpunctata, assembly GCF_040954645.1. Lineage (NCBI taxonomy): Eukaryota > Metazoa > Arthropoda > Insecta > Coleoptera > Chrysomelidae > Diabrotica > Diabrotica undecimpunctata. The sequence continues at coordinate 147,674,603 of NC_092803.1, forward strand.
AGTATTTCTCTTTTTCACACCACTTATGTTATTTACAAGAATATCTATAATTTTATTATATTGTTTTATACTTCCACTTAATGTTTAACGTATGTTTTAACATATATTTAAAAAAAAGAAACAATGGTTATTATAAAGGAAATTAGTATTTGGTGGGAAAACCTCTATTTTTATCAGAGACTCGATTTTGAGAAGCATGGAGTTTTGAAAAATGACCTCTATTAGTTCTCTCCCGTTACTTGGATTTCGGCGTGATGCTAAAACTTTCAGTATTGACCATAGATTTTCTGTTGGATTTACATCGGGACTATTTGCAGGTAAGGCAAGATAGTAACGTTATGGTTTCTCAACAATTCCATGGAAGTCTTGGCCGTATGGCAGGGCGCTCCATTTTTTAGGACGATGCATTTTTAAGCATCCCCTTCAAACAAATCTGTGACAGTTGGCAGAAGTTTGGCTTGCAGTATTTCTTCCCCATATTTTGTGCATTCATATTGCCCTCTACGATTGTCAAACATCCAACTCCGTTAGTTGTCATACAAGTCCATACCATGACACTCACAGGGTGCTTCATAATGACCGTAGTACACTGAGGCAATGGATGGATGGCATACAAAAATCACTACATCACTCCCGACGATCGAGTTTCTGGATTCGTCATTACAAATTACCTTACTCCACTGTTTTTTTGTCTGATCCCTCTGTGTCAAAGCCCAATCAATCCATTTTACCTCTGTTTTTTGTTCAGGATGGTTTTTTTCTAGGGATTCTTGTTCGCAATCCATTTTTATACAACTTTCTTCTTATAGTACGGTCAAATATGTGTAAGCCAATTGATTTGATAATAGCATTAATGTCTTTTGCGGATCTGCAACGATCTTCTACAGACAGGAGGCATATTCTGTTTTTGGTTTTTTGACTTTAGGTTTTCTGACTGTTCTTTTTGTTATACCTAATTTGATGGCACTACCACCTAATTTGTTTGTAATTTTTTGATAATCTAACCTTCTTCTTGAAAAATAATTACTTTGGCTCTCTCTCCTGATGACCAGTCAAGAAGAAAGCAAACAATCTACCACAATAAAATGTTGACAATTTGTTTAAGAGCATTACCACCTTGCAGAGCCTTGCATAGGGCTTAATTTCTTATTTAGACGTCGTAGTACCTTAGCATTGGTAATCCTTTGAACCCACTGAATTTTTAATATTCTTCTGTAACACCACATTTTGAACGCTTCTATTTTTCTTATGTGTTGTTTCTTCAATGTCCAAGCTTTCATTCCGTATAGTAAGATAAAAAATATGTAACATCTTAGAGCCCTCAATCTGAGATGCAACAGAAGGTCTCTGTTGGTAAGCATTGTCTTCATTTTCACAAATGCTTGCCTTGCAGTTTCAATTCGGACTTTGATTTCTCTGCTTTGGTCATTTTTGTCATCAACCCAGGTTTCCAGATATTTGTATGTCTTTACTTTTTCTATTTGGGTTTGCTCTATCATTAATCTTTCATTTCCATGTTGCGTTTTTGAGACAATCATAAATTTAGTGTTTCTCTTATTTATTTTTAGTCCAGTATCTAATGCAATAATCGTTAATTCTATTTACCAATTCTTGTAGCGATTCCAGGGTGTCTGCCATTATAATGGTGTCATCAGCGAATCTTATGTTATTTACTATTCTTCCGTTTACAGAGATTTCATCACCCAGATCCGCTATCGCTTCCTGGAATATGGCTTCACTGTACACGTTAAACAGTAATGGTCACAGAACACAGCCCTGTCTTACTCCTCTTTTTATATCTATATTTTCGGACTTTTGTTCTTCTATCTTTATATTGGCCTATATCTTTGTTTCTCAGTACTTCTGTTAGTTTTTCATATCTAAGCATCTTTGGGAGAGGACATTAAGAGCAAACAATGCCTCTCTCGTTCCCAGTCCCTTGCGGAACCCAAACTGAGTATCATCCATATCATCTTCTAGTTTTCTATATAATCTTCCATGAATCACCTTTAGAAATATTTTGAGGGTATGGCTTATTAGTGATATTGTCCTATAGTCTGAACAATCTTTGGCATATACTGTTTTTGGTATTGGTACAAAGGTGGACACCAACCATCCCTGTGGGATTTTTCAGTTTAGACAGTTAGAGTTTCATCGTCTAGACATTTCAGTAGTTCCGCAGGTATTTCGTCTGGACCTACAGTTTTTCCGTTTTTTGCGTTTCGTATTGCTTGTTCGATTTCCTCTATTATGATCTCTGGCCCCGTTTCGCTGTCGATTTCTTCCGGTTCTTGTCGATTATCCTCAAACAGATCAGTTATGTATGCCTTCCATTTTTTTAATTTCTCTTTAATTTCTATAATGATTTTTCCATTTGCGTCTTTCAGAAGGGCATCTTTCTTTTTTCTCAGTGTATTTGTCATTTCCTTTATTTTCTTATACATGTTAAAGCTATCATACTGTTTAGCATATGCCTCTATTTCACTGCATTGATTAGCAAGCCAGGTGGATTTGGCCTCTTTTATTTTCTTTCCTATCAATCTCTGTAGTTCCTTGTATTAGGTTAGGTAGGTACCTATACATATTTTGAAATAAATATTGCATCTGCTATAAGTCGTTCGATATCGATGTTAGTGTCGACAACTACGCTCCTAAAATTATATTGAGTTACAGTGAAAGTAGATGGTGCGAATATAATATCCGGAAAACGATTATCAGCTGCAGAACTGCAAGATATTACTAATATGGTTGCTAATATTTATGGGATTCCGATGATTAAGAATCTCCTGAAGTAGGTAGCATTAAAAGTCATTATCATCATTTGGCTCTACAACTCTATGTGAATCTTGGCCACGTTTACTATTTCGCTCCATTGTTGTCTTTGCTGAGCGGCTATTTCCCATTGCTGTATTCCCATTTTGTGTAGATCACTAACTACTGCGCCCTTCCATCTCTTTTTTGGGCGACCAACTGATCTTCTGTTATCGGGCCTTTCCCAGAATGTGGCGTTCAGGAGTCTTTCGTCACTCGATCTTAGTACGTGGCCCGCTTATCTTATTCGATTTGCTTTAATGTAGTGTACTATGTTTTCATCTCCATATACTGTCTGTAGTTCATCATTGTGTCTTCTTCTCCATTCTCATGTTGTCTCATCTCTGCAAGGCCCATAGATAGTCCGCAGTATCTTTCTTTCTAGTACCAGTAATTTTGTCGTTTCCCGCTGGTTCAGAGTCCATGTTTCGCTTCCATACGTTATTGTGGGACGAATTATTGTCTTGTACACTTTTATTTTTGCTGGTATTGAGAGTATTTTTAATTTAAGTACGGTCATTAATGAGTAATATGCCCTGTTTCCTGCAATGATCCTGGCTGCCTTGTCCTTTTCATATTTATTTTCAGATGTTGTTAGATTTTAGATTAATTGTTACGTTTTGTCTAACCCTTGGTCTAGGGTTTTTCGTAACGTTTCTCCGTTTTCGAATAGAGTGAAAACTTGTTTTGCATCTCTTGTGGATTGTGCAATTGTGTCCACGTCTTCCGCAAACGCCAATAGTATTTTTGATCCTTGAGCTGCAAATCCGTTTGTCAGTTGTGGTTGAGATTTCCTTACCGCATGTACCAGTGCAAAATTAAATAACAGAGGGGCGAGAGAATCTCCTTGTCTAAGCCCGGTGTCAATGAGGAATTCCTCCGACGTGGTGCTGCCAATTCTGATCCATGCGGAAGCGTTCTCTGTGCTCACAGGTGCTAATTGTATCAGCTTTCCAGGTACTCCCATTTCTACCATGGTCTCCCACAATGCTTCTCTGCTAACAGAATCGTAAGCTTTAGTATTGAAAGTGACTCTGAAATTGAAGATCATCTTTCGAAAGCAAGTGAAGAGGATGACCAGCAAGTAGTATTGAGTGATAATGAAGAAGAACGTGTAGCTACAATTTCCCAGATTTCAGAGTGTGTAAATTTTTAAACTAAAGATGGAATTAACTGGAAGAGTCAACCACAACCGACAGGACGTATGCGATCCTGCTACATGTTAAAAAGCAAAGTGCACAAAGTAATGTTAGCCGCTGGTCAAAGTGTAGATGATAAAGTTGATTCCTTTTGTTTGCTTGTGGACGAAAAAATTGTGAATTAAATAATGAAGTGTACAAATAAAGAAGCCGAAAAAGTCCTGTGGATAGAGAACTGGAAATATTGCGACTCTACAGAGATATATGCCTTTATTGGACTACTACTAATAGCAGAGCACCTGACTGCCAACATCCATAATGAAGATATACTTTTGAGTAAGTTTTATGGAATTACTATATTTAAAGCTAGAAATGATAGAGGCATACAACCAAAAAGAACGAGCTGCACAAAATAGTGGTCTTAAAATCAATCAGACCAAAACAAAATATATGCAGGTAAGTAAAAACGCAGAAATAAGGCAGCCACAAAATATGACAATAGGAGAATACAACATAGAGGGGGTAAAAAACTTTATATACTTGGGATCCCTAGTCACGTCTGATAATAACGTTACGGAGGAAGTGAAGAGGCGAATATTTATTGCAAATAAATGTTACCATGGCTTAATTAGACACCTAAGATCAGATAACGTCGCAAGAAAGACAAAATGCCAAATATATAAAACCCTAATAAGACCGGTACTCACATATGGGTCAGAAACCTGGACACTCACTAAAAGAGAGGAAACGTTGTTAGCCACCTTCGAAAGAAAAATCTTGCGACACATATATAAGGGCACCAAAGAAAACGGAATATGGCGAAGACGATACAACTCTGAACTATACAAAATATACCAGGATCCGGATATTATAACATTCATTAAAATAGGACGGCTGCGTTGGATAGGACATGTAGAAAGAATGGAAGAAGGCGAAATACCAAACAAAATATTCAAACAGATGCCAGTAGGAAAAAGAACAAGAGGAAGACCGAAACTGAGATACTTAGAACAAATAGAAAATGATATAACAACCTTAAAAATAAAAAGCTGGAGAAAAAAAGCACGAAACAGATCAGAATGGAGAAGAATCCTTTAACAGGCCAAGACCCAAAAAGGGTTGTCGAGCCAGTGATGATGATGATGATATTTAAAGCTACCATGGGGTTAAAACAATTCAAAATTTTGCTAAAATTTGTTCGATTTGACGATAAGGACACGAGGTCTGAACGAAGAAGGAACGACAAATTAGCAGCAATACGAGATGTGTGAAATCAAGTCAACCAAAACTTTCAGAAATACTATTTACCAGGAAAAATCATAACGGTAGATGATTAACTCGTTGCGTATAGAGGTACGTGTACTTTCAAGCAGTATATGCCTTCAAAACCTGATAAGTATAGCATAAAAATATGGTAGGCCTGTGACTCGAAAACCTTAGATGGAATACCATATACAAGAAAAACTCGTTGAGCCTTATTATGATTTCAAGAGGAATGTGACTTGCAGTAACTATTTTACTGATATTGCTCTTGCATATGAATTACTGGCAAATTCACTAACTCTTGTGGGCATACTTAAAAAAGGAGATTTGTCCCTCGGGAATTTCTACCAAACAAAAACCGTTTAGAGAAATTTTTGGATTCACTCCAAAACCATCTCTTGTTTCTTACGTTCCGAAAAAACAAAGAAGTGTCCTAGTCCTGTCTACAATGCATCACAATGCATACTGTGCAGATAATGTTGACAAAAAACCAGATATGATACTTTATTATATATATATATATATATATATATATATATATATATATATATATATATATATATATATACATAAGCGGGGATCCTACAGCTTCTGCCGCTTCCCGCATTTCGATCGCCATCTTTTTCTATCTCTCCAGGTGTCTTCATCAATGGCTCTGTCTTTTTTTGTTTCTGTAAGAACGCCTATTTGTTGTCGTTCTAATTCTTGGAAAACTTCAGTTTCCTTGGTTCTTAGACCTTGTACATTCCATGTGGCTAATCTCATAGTCCTTTTTCGTAGCAGTCGTTGTCTTTTGTTTCCGTCCTTATTCCGAGGCTCTTGATCGAAATTTTTAGCAAATAACTTTTTTCTAGAAGAAGGGGTGCTGGCCCATCGTTCAAACCCCCAGACTTGGAGGACCAGGATTTGTGAAGAGTATGTAGTAGGAGTAAATATAGTGACCCGTCTGACCTCGGAAACCTAATAGCCATTCGGGGTCGGAAAAAAATGAGAGTTAGCCAAGACAAGTTGAAACAGAGTAAAATGTGAAGGCCCTTATGATCCGCCAGGTGCGTTTCATAAGCGTGTGAGTATTGATACAATTTGTGTTCCCGCTCACACCTCGGGGTGTTGACTACAGACTGTATGGCTCGTCCAGCATGCCATAGCATGGAGGATAGGGTACACGTCATTTATACAATGTAGATACCCTATCTCCATGGCCTGACCAATGATACTTTATTATAATAGTACAATATGTGGTGTCGATATGCTAGACCAAATGGTTTATAAATATATGTGCAAAAACGAACTAACCGTTGGCCTTTTGCATTTTTCATGAATATTTTAGACCTGACTGGGGTAGCCTTATTTGTTACTTGAACAAATTTACATCAAAAATGGAACGAAAACAAAAATGAAATGCGAAGATTGTTTCTTAAAACGACTGCAGAACAACTAGTATTGCCTCAAATTTTGAGAAGAAAATCAAGGGGACTACAATGGGAAACAAAACAGTGTATTGAAAAATGCTTACAAGCAGTTGAACCACACAATAAAAAGTAAAAATTAGAAAAACCTCCAGTTTTAACAAGGAAAAGGTGTTACATGTACCCAACAAAAAACGACAGGAAACAAAAACAAGCAAACATTTGTGAAATATGCAGTAGAAATGTGTGTAACGATCACTGTATAATTAAAAAAGTTATTGCAATAAAGAAAAATAAATGACTAATTTATGTTTTTTTTTTATTTTTTGTTTTTTTTATTGTTTTTTTGTAACCTAATAGCTACTTAATAATAATTTAATTTGTCATATACTAAAAATACTAAATACTAAAATACTAAATTTATATGACAAAGTATTAATTTGTAAAAGTAAAATAATAATATTTTTCTAACTTATGCGTTTTATTCATTTTGTAAAGATTGTTTTTCTCGATACTTTATACATGAGCTGCTAATTACCATAATATTTTCTCAGAAGGGTTTTCACACAATAATGAAAGGCAACAACACCGTAATCTTTTTCCAGGGTATGCCTAAATATTAATCCCTCTTTTCAAATAAAATATCCTGGTAGATTTACAAAAGCTTTTATTTATTTATTAATTAAGTCTTTCTTTGGCTGCAAATGTTTATTACTTGTGAGTAAATATTTTTTATAGAAAAGTTTGGTTGAATTTCATTATTTTGTGCAAATCCTTCAGGTAGATCGCACCCTCGAGGTAGACCGCATACTATAGTAGCCCTTTTTTTTTAATCTAGACAATTTAAATTTAACTTTTATAAAAAATTAAACAAGAATATTAGAAATATATGGGTAAATATGAATAGTAAATTCAAGAACAGTGGTGGGCCTAATGGATCCGAGTTGCCCGGTTACGTAAGTAAAATGTGCTGTCCGGATAAGGGTTAAACATCATTTCCTGTAGATTGAATTTTTGTATGATATTGACTTGAAAACAAATAATTTCAATTTTATTATTTAAGAAATTATGGATTTTTTTAATTTTTATGTAGGTATTGGTGATTAAATTGCTTTAAAATAAATATTCTTTGACTTCATAAGTTTCGTAGGTTAATTTTTTTAAATTCGCTTAAAAAAATAAAAAATATTAGATGATTCCATATAAGTTTGATTGTCTGCAAATATCACAAATCTTAAGTAAAACGTAAAAAATTGTTATATGAATAATACAAAAACCGTTGGAATACTTTAAAACTAATAAAATAAAGCTAGTGCTCAGAATAAACTACTTACTTGAGGTGTAAACACATTCAAATACAAACAGTCTTCGTTTTCTCTTTTGTCATCTTTGTAATATTTAAGTTCGTGTGGAATTAGTGGTGGTAATTTGGTCAAACATATTTTCGTAATATTTACCGTTTCTTTGACGCCTTTCCATTTCTTAGGAGGAATAGGTTCCTATAAAAAATATACCTACAGAGAATCTGAATTAGATATTTTTAATCGCAAATAAGAAATTAGCGGTAAGTAAAATTACTTGTTTACATACTAACATATTTTGCTTATTAATAACTGTAAATTACTTTAAGTTTTTTACATGTAAATTTAGATTTGTAGATTTGGGTTAAAATGGATCGTAGTTAAAAATTAAAATCATTAGCAAAGTAATAAAATCAAGCATCCTAAATATCAATTTCACCTACAATTTTGATATTGCTACCGGGCGATGGTGTAATGTCTACTACATCTATAGGCGAGAGGTTTATCCATATGAGCAGAGCATAAACCGGCTAACTTTTTTTGCATTTTTACCGCACCAATTCCTTTTTTATTCGATTTTATGTATATTTTTTCAAGTTTCAATGTGTTTTTTAAAAGGAAAAAGACATTTTAGATTTGATTTCACGTATAGCGCGTCTGTATATCGCTTATACGTATTTGATCCTAATAGGGATCATCAGAGACTGATATTCACAGACGCTCTAAACGTGAAAATAAATCTTTCCTGTCTTCGGAAGCAAATCTAATATGTGCCTTCCAAGACTTGCAAGGCGAAACAGACGTTGATAAAGATGTTATTAGAGACATGGCGAATCTAAAATTGCATTCCACAACATTTCTCCTCAACTAAGAAAAAATCCTTAGCGAATTGCTTTCTAGTATTCATAAAGAGTATACTGGAATAAAAGGAAAATGACAGTTAAGATTTGATTTCACGTATAGTGCGTCTGTATATCCGCTTATACGAATTTTACCCTAATAGGGATCATCAGAGACGGCTAATTCTTAAAAGACACAGATTAAAGCATAAATCTTAATTTGGTTTCGAAAAATTAGTTTACTAATTTATTATCAGATGTCGCTATTTGCGTCCATACGAAGCCATGTTAGAGTTGATTTCCAAGACAGGAAAGATTTATTTTCACCTTTAGAGTGTCTGTAAATAGCCGTCTCTGATGATCCCTATTAGGGTGAAATACGTATAAGCGGATATACAGACGCACTATACGTGAAATCAAATCTTAACTGTCTTTTTCCTTTTATTGCGGTATACTCTTTATGAGTACTAGAAACCAATTCGCTAAGGATTTTTGCTTAGTTGAGGAGATATGTTGTGGAATGCAATTTTAGATTCTCCATGTCTTTAACAACATCTTTATCAACGTCTGTTTTGCCTTGAAATTCTTAGAAGGCACAGATTAAGGCATAAATCTGAATTTGGTTTCGAAAAATTAGTTTGCGGATGTATTTTTTAAAATTTTTCCAATAAATTTTTTTAGGCGTATCTCTTCGAAATAAATACTTTTTTTCTTGGTAATTTTTCGAAAAATACTTCCTTTTCGAGTTACTTGCAATTTTTTGTTGAAAAATGCCTTAATTAGTGATTTTTGGGATTTTTTAAAAAACTACTAAATAAATTGCAATTCTATAAAAAGCTTTATATTCTCTAAACCTTCAACTACAACTAAGAATATTTTGGCAAGGGATAAATGGATAAAGGATAAATGATTGATATCTTGCTGAAAACGGGAACCAAATATTTCGAATATGCATTTCGAGCAATCTATCCCTGTATAGACTGATATATCTGAGAGAGTGGTACGGATGTACATCAAATGAACTTTTCAGAGCAGCCGTCTCAAAAGTCTGAATAGCTATAATGATTGCCGACCTCCGCCGCGGAGATGGCACTTGAAGAAGAAGATCCTTGTATACAATAATAAGCGTATATGGTTGCGGCGCTTATGGTTATGTTTGCGGTATACTTGCGGTAAAACACGCAGTATTTTTTTTATTTAAAAGTATGTTTTTAGTAAGATAAAAACCACTTATCCTAGTCAAAATATTCGTACTTGTACGTGAAGGTTTACAGATTATAAAGCTTTTTCTAGAATTGTCATTTATGGAGTAGTTTTATTTTTTTTTAAAATGTTCAAAAATCACTAATTAAGGTATATTTTCAATAATCTATTGCACATCTGAAGTGATTCGGGAAATTGTTTTTTTGTTATAAGTTATTTGTTAATAACAATTTTCGGCCCACTTGGAAAAATTAACAAAAAATACATTTGGACTTAAAAAAATATAAAATCGAAAAAAAGGGTTTAGTGCGGAAGAAATAAAAAAAAATTAGTCGGTATATTCCGTTGCTACGCGTCCATTTTGGGGAAAACCGTCGCCTATAATTAAGCTAAAAATATTTCATCGTTCTCCCTATTTTTGCGGTAGGCAGAATATTTCGGTGCAGGTACATCTAAATTCAAAAATTTTCTTATAGTTTATGCCCTTAGCTCGTGATTAAACGGAGGAATTGAGAAAAAAAATGAAATTTAAAGTTTTGAAATAAGTTGAATTAATATTTCGTCTCATTTCGTCTTAAGCATTTTTTAATTCTCATCGTTCTTCAACACTTTTTTCGTATAAAACTAAAACGAGTTGACTCATTGCAAATCACGAAACAATACTATCAAGATGAACTGTGCAAAGTTTTAGCGAAATCGACCGATTCCTTCAAGCCTACCGTATGGAAAAATAAAGTTTCCAGAAATACGCGGTTAAAGTTTTTTAAATGAACGCGCGGTTGGTACGTGGGCAAAGCGCACGTATCGACCGCGCGGTATTAAAACTTCCATAACTCCGGTAATATTGCTCGAAGTAATATTCTTTTTTTGATTTTTTGAAAATGCGAGACCTATGTTATACCTTAAGCTATTACTTTAGTTCCATATTTCTGAGCTGCATATTTTTTGTATTGTAAATATTGTGCAATTTTGTTCTCTATGGATGTATACTCATTTAACTAATTTGTAGATAAAGTGATGATGTGAAACATTTTTAATTAAAGGATGAAATAGCTGATATTCTTTCCTGTATTTTCCAACTTTTGACCGATAACCTTTATAGGTATATATTATTATGATCTCCTTTGTTTTAATTTTTGTTAATTTTAATTGAATTAAACTACATCAAATAATATTTAATTTCTCTAGGCTTTCTCTGGCTTCTAGTATTTCCTGGATGCTGGCTTTCTTTAGGATAGACAAAGGGAATAAATATTATAACACAATTTATAACCTTTTAAAACAGTCACCATTTATTTCAATACCATATATAACTATCAACATAAAAATTGTATACACTGAATTATCTATTCCTCAGAGCAAAATAAAACTTAATATTGTTCTGAAGCTATTTTCTTGTGGCATGTTAGAGTAATTATTATTTAAATGGGAATAAGCCACAATTAAAGGTTAAAGTACGTTTATTGACGTTGCAATTTCCACTTCGGAAATCGTTCTCAAAATACAAACATCACTAATGTTTATATTTTGAGAACGATTTCCGAAGTGGAAATTGAAACGTCAATAAACGTACTTTAACCTTTAATTGTAGCTTATTCCCATTTAAATAAAAGGAAACTGAATTCTGTTTTTCCCTTTTAAAACCAATTTATTTAATTTACTGCAAAATTGTTCTCATTAACTTTCTTACAAACAAACAAATTTTATTATATGCAAATTTTCTGACTTATGAATTCAATTTTTTTTATCAATTGCTTTATGATATGAGTTTAATTAAAATATATGGTGTACATACAACGCTTGTTTCACAAACAAATTGACTGATCTTTTTTATCTTCTTTCTGCGATCTCACCCAACGGATACTGACTTAGTCTTCGGATTGTGTTTCCGAAATTTGTAAAATTTTACAAAATACGTGTGGCTCTGCTTCCTCTCTCCAAAAACTATTACACAAAAAAACAGCCCTCGTTCAGTTTCTCTCCAAATTAAAGAAAAAACATCTCCGACTCTTTTCACAATAATAATAATGGGACTGTTTCCGCAAATTGCGTCTCCCGCCTCTAATGGTTATCTTGTACAAACTCTATATAACTTTTTTCCTTTTCTTACAGATTTAGGAGTGTCTTCGGACACAAGGAGTTTGAGATTCTCGACCTGGGTCTCGATTCGTCTATAACTATTCTGCTCACCCACAAAAACTTATACTTCTTTTTCACACACTGTTCTCAAACTGCACTTCTTGTTCTGGCTGTTAAAAACACAATAATGATTCCACACAGTGTTCTTAAAGTGGACTTCTCGTTCTCGATCTTAAACACACAATGATTCAAATCTACTGGTTCAATGTTCAAGTCGACTGTCCTATTCTGATCCCCTAGCACTTTCTAGTCAATCAACATTCATTCATACAAATTCATCCCACTACCAAACTTCAAATTTTCCTACTTTTAAACTTCAAGAAATCAAGCGTGTTTACTGTAATTAGTTTTCCCCCAATTAGCAGGATATGATATCGACTAAGCTTTCTTTTGTTTTGCTACAGGCAAATGCCTCTTTGTAAAAAATAACATCTATTCATAGCATTACCTTCGAAGAACATAATATACAACCCATTATATATCTAACATTAATTTTGAATTCTTATCTGCTACAAAACCATGTATAATTATTTGTAAAATTTTAAACAACACTTTCTTACTTTCGTGTAAGTGTCGTAAAACAAGTGTCGGTTTTCGTTAACCTAAGCCTTGTAGACAACTGCAAAAGTAAAAAGTGCAAAGTAGTTTTTTTTAAGTAAAAAGTAAATTCTAATTTTACCAACTCCATCGGTCAAGACAAGAGGACACCAGTTTTTAACCGCTTTGATTCTCACCTTCAATTTACATGTGAATTTGAGGTTGATAACAGTGTCCCGTTTTTAGATATGCGAATTATTCGCACACATGAGAACAGAATAGTCACTACCTATACTAAAATGTATATCATTCGTTTCTTAAATTATAATTTGACACACCCAATCAGATACAAACTTAACCTCGTACAAGCCCTCAGCGTTAGAGTACACACGTTGACACACCATCTGTACAAAGAAGAATCTCTCAATTTACTGAAATCCATTCTCACAGATAACTCATATCACGCACCTATCATCAAAAAATTTCTTTATTCTAAAAGCTATGAGCAGTATATTACTGAAACTCGCGTACTTCCCACAATTCACGAACAAGCTTACCAAACTTTTCAAAAACTTTCCTGTGAAAATAGCCTTAATAAACACCAGAACCGTAGGAAAGTTATTTTGAAGACTAAAACTCCATTGGCCCCTTAAGAACAAACTAATGTTTTCTATCATATACCCTGTGCAGAGTGCAACTCCTGCTACATTGGCCAAACCAGCCGCTCTGTTCAAGGTCGACTAACGTCCCTCAAAAGCGACATTAGGATTTCTAAACCATATTGTGCGCTTGCACAACATGTCATCTCAACTAAACAGAGTATCGATTTTACAAATGCCAAAATACTGTGCAAACAACAACATTGTCATAAGCGATCTATCCTTGAAATGTGCCAAATTCTAAAACACCCAACTTCCCTAAATAAAAGAACCGACATTAATAACTTGAGCCAGATATATCACTCTCTCATTATAAATAACAAATAAAAACCACCATACAGGACAAATAAGAACTTCCATATCTTATTCTTTTTAACTAATAGTCGAATAGTAGAATAAAATATAAATTTTCTTTTAAATCCTTTTTTTTTAAAACGTGTTTTTGTTTTCTCATCAATTCCATCGATAATCACATAACTTCACATGTACGAAACTTCAACAAAATACATATACGAAAGCAAGCCACATGTGGACTATTAGCCCAGTCTGGTTAAAAAAAAGGTCGAAAAATGTTTCGCAGATATCTGAAGCTTTTAAGACATAGGTGGGGGTTACTAGATGACGAATACATGAAAAGATACTCCTATTTTTACCTTGCGTTTTTTTTAACAATAATTTATGGTCACAATTTGATTTTTTGTTTATATAAGTTTTTTTCCTTATATTTTAAATAAACAATATTTATATCATTTTTTTTATATCAAGAATATCTTTATTTTCCCGTTTTTTCAATTAAAATTCATAGATAATTTACGAGATATTTGCAAAAAAGCAGTATTTTTGCACTAATTTATAAATTGTATTAATTTTTTTATTAACAAAATGAAATATTATTAATACATTTAAACATCGAGGAATTACCGTCTTTTAAATTTGTGCGAAATTTCTCCCCGATAACTTGGCAGCACGGTACTGAAGACGACCAATAGTCAGAAATACGTATATACATACGGTTGACTTCCATCTTATAGACATATTTTATTATATATATTTTTTTTCTTTGTTACGAGCTATGCCGATATATATATATATATATATATATATATATATATATATATATATATATATATATATATATATATATATATATATATATATATATATATATTGCATTGATAGATTATATTCTTACCGAAAATCTCAATTTTCCGATTGGTGGTTCAGCATAGGGAATTTCTCTAAAGGCGTAGTAAGATTTTCCACTATCAGAAGTTTCTCGTATACCCTGTATACTTCCATCTGAAAGTTTAATTACGGGCTTTTCCTAAAAAAGTCGCATTAAAGTCTTAGCTAAAACTTATTATTATTAAAGTATTAAGTTATTTAATTAAAATTAATTAATTTGACATATTTTGAATAAAAAGAAAACAAATTGATTATTTCCGTGGTTATTTTCTGTTGCAGTTTTGAACATCTGTTGTCAATTTTGGTTAAACTTGAATACATTCAATACATTTGATAAATTACATCTTATACGTATTTTCTTTATTCCATATATATATATATATATATATATATATATATATATATATATATATATATATATATATATATATATATATATGTGTGTAAATACTAATTACATAAGTAATTACATTAATTTATATGTAAAAACTAAATGCGCTAAGAAACTAATTTCCGAAATATAATTACACAAAAATCTACAAAAATTTTAAATAATGTAATACTTACTTTGCATGAGCCACCAATAAATATGGGGAAAAGGATAAAACATAAGAATAATCTTTCCATTGTGCCACAACAAGGATAAATGCAGACTCCTACACGTTAGTAAGAATTGTTAAATATTTGTTGAAATGTATCGAATGGTATGTTTAAAATGTAGATATTAATGTAGATAAATTATTACTCAAATAATACGATAGTAGCCCAAGTTATAATAATGGTAATTAATATTTATATCTTTGGTTTGTTATTATTGTATATGTCAAGGTTAATTCCTATTAGATATTAGTTTGTGTGTATTTATCGTCATTCGTTTAAAAACAAGACTAGGTGATAAAATTTTTCATTCGAAATATACTTTTTCGAAAAGTATATTGAAATGTACTCGAATTCATCAATACAATGATCTGGGAATGAAGTTCAAAAATCATTTTAAAAATAAGTACTTTGATGAATGACTTGACATTTGGTCTTTTACTAACATGAAAATATTCCCAAGAGCCCGCAAAACAATTTTTATTCAACACTTCAGAGTTTTACAGGGTTAAAAAAATAATGTCATAAGACGACGGTCGAGTCCTGGACCTAACCATGGGATGGGGATTCTAATGAATTTTCCATATGACGTTACGGTAGTCCTAACCTTCAAAAGCATACTGTCATTCGGATTCATATAGTTCATCCCAAACCCTTCTTTCAGTGCGTCATAGTTGATCGAATTCTCTCTAACACATTAAGCTAGAAGTGACAGAAAAAAACGTGAGTCTGTGATTATTATACATAGAACTTAGAAAATGATTTATGGTAAAGCTAATTCTACTTACGGATGTATAATTGGTTGGAGTTTAGAATACGCTAAATAGATATCCAATCAACGATGCGCATAAAAATATAATTTGACTTAGATTGTCTCGATCGTGACAGTACTTTCACAATGTCAATTTTGTCAAAATTTTGTATTTATTGTCATAAAAATATTTAAAATATACCGAAAGATATCGAGAAAGAACAAAGACTAATATTAAAATTATTAATCAATTAGCAAAAGAGAGGTTACGATCCTAGAAGTGTCAAATTTAACTAAAATGTCATGCAATAATTCTCGACATTCTTAAAATCCTATATGACGTCAAAATTAGTGACGCACTGAAAGAAGGGTTTGGGACAGACTGTATACATATAATATAAATAGGTTTTAAATCATAGCACACTACCACCTAGCATCGAAACTTCCGTGTTAAGGAATAAAACAATGATTGGCGCATCACCTAGTGATCGGGCGCGTAAATATATATACATGGCGCTAAATTCAAAAGTTTAGTAATATTACCTAGGATTGTAAACTCATTTTAAAGTAAAGAAAAATCGATATAATCGATATAATCCTAAAATAACAAGAAAAATCCTTATCCTATACGATAATTATTTTTCGTATACTTTTTGGGGTTTCTTGTTATGTTGGGACTATATTTATTTTCCATTACATTAAAATGCCAAAGTGGTTAAAAAAATTAAAGAATAAAATATAGAATACAATCTTTATTTATAAAAATGTTACAAGAAATGTTATATGTGTTACAAGAAATATTAATAATACAAGCCACGTGTAGTATAATTTAGTTTTCTTAATGTTGTGACAAGAACTGGTCAGTATTTAAATAATTGTTTTGTCATTCTTATCAAGTTTTATGTGAATAAAAGTCTAATTCTGCAAAAGACATTTTACTACAATTTTATTCGCATAAATTTACAATGGGGAAGTACTTTAGACCAGATAAACTAGAGGCTGATCCAAACTGTCAAACTTCCACCAAAGAATTCGAACATTGGTAAGTATATAACATTCAAGAATTTTTTAGAAAGCAATGAATATAAAATAAATCCCTAGAAGATAAAGATAAGTACATGCTTTTAAAAAATTAATCTACGATTACATAAGCGAAGCAATCAATCTGGAAAAACAATTGCTTTTTTTACACATACCCTCCCAGATTCTGAATTAAAACATTATGCAATTGAAAAAAAAAGCAAATGAGTTGAAGTATTAAAAAAAATGCCATTATCTGGTAGAAAAGCAATTCTAACCAATTACAGATTAAATCACTATTTGGTTTATATAGAATGACGGTATATATCAAATCTAACAAGGAGAACTAGCTTTACTTCACAAGAATTTATTAATTATCTACACTCTAAAGGAATAAATTCAAGTAGAACAACACCATATAATCATGAAGGAAATGGTTAAGTCGAAAAATACAATGAGTTATATGGAAATTGGTGAATCTAGCATAGAAAACCAAAAATTTAGAATTCACTTAATGGAAAACTGCTTTACCATGTGCTCTGCACTATATACGAAGTTTACTGTTGAATTGTTATATTATTGAATCAAGATAATGATGAAGGTCCAAATAATACACTAGAGAATTCCACTACTAAATAAATACCAGATGAGACAGAAAATTTACCTGTTCAAAAACCTGATGATAATGATGAACCAAGATTGGAAAATTCAGATTTTCATTCTAGCTGTAAATCAGCTGGAGCTAAAAATAAACCAAGATAGTTGCAATATTTTGTTCAAAAATAGGGACGGGTGAATGTAGTATAAATTAGTGTTCTAAATGTTGTGACAGGAACTTGTCAGTATTTAAATAATTTTTTTGTAATTCTAATGTCAAATTAAAGCCTAATAAGCAACAGACAGCCATCAGACATTCTGAGTTTTTTGTAGTACTTTCATCCTAATGTAATAACACACACTATCAGTGGTCAGTGAAAACTCTTACAGTCTGGCGTTCTACTCACAGAAAGAGAGAACTCAAGGACCCTGCTAAGTTGGAAACAGAACAATTAAATGATTTAGTTCTAGAAAGAAGTTTATGTACATTTATATAATATTTTTACTCATACTATATGTTTTATATTTATATGATAATACTTTTATTCTTTATACACACATATATATATATATATATATATATATATATATATATATATATATATATATATATATATATATATATATATATATATATAATATTCTGGTTATCAACAAAATTATGATTTTGATTAGATTAGCAAATTATTGCTTCTTGCAAAAAGAAAACCCAAGAATGAGGAATAACCGAATGATAGCAAATAGAAAAAACGAACAAAAAAAAAGAACATAAATAATTTATTTCTAAGGTATGCTTAAAGTTTTCACCCAGAATGTAAGCTTGGCTAAAACCTGATATAGTAACTTTATTTGCTCAGTATAAACTCCAAACAACAGAGGATAATAATGTTTTTATGCCTGAAATGACAAACACAATTACAATCAACAGATTTTTTCACCAGTATGTCATCTTAAGATCAGTCATCCCATCCCTATCATCAACAGAATAGGAAAGATCCCAGTCGACACATTCAAATTTACACACACATACACACACACACGCAGTGATCAACCCTGCCCCTAGGAACATGTGTATACCAATGTAAGAATGGGATCCACATGTCCGAAGATCAAACCGGTCACACCTCGCTAGTCGAAGTGGTACCTATCTGACCCCCAGGCTTTTCCACCACCCCTCCTCATCGTGTGACTTACGTGAGGAGGCTTATGATCTGAAATTTACTTAAGACGACCTGGGTAATAGGACATCCTTGGTTTTTAGTGAATGTGGTTATGCCACCTAACTGTAGGGGTAGCCACATCTAGGCTTTTCTCCCTATTTACTTTACTGACTCTATTGATTTTACTCTAGCTTTACGTCGGGACTTGAGTCCCTAAAAAAAAAAAAAAAGAAAAAAGAGCGTGTGTTCCGACCATAGAGCCATCAGCCTGAGCTGATGACTCTATATCCGGAAAAGAGTGTATGCTCGGTCACTCAGCCGCCGATTTGGCAAAATCAATTTTGTTCTCCTCGCCGGCTGAGCACCCGAGAGGGGTCCGGCCACCAAGCCCATGTATGGCGCACATGACCTCAGTGCTCGGATTTCGCGAGTAGATCTTTCATTCGATCTGCCTTAAGGGGCTAGTCCGCGGAGCGGTATATAGAAGGCCTGACGGGCCCCTTCTATATTTGCTATATAAGGTAAATTTACGTTAAACGGTTTAATAAAAAGTATGAATATATCAATATGAATTTACGTTATTTAATCAGAAAACACATTTTTTTTTGTGGACTTCCTTGTGGCTTTGGGAATATAAAATGCCTGGGCAACAATTCTTTCCTTTTTTCCTTAATCCTATTTGTGTGCGTGTATTGGGGTGTGCATTCCCAAGTGTATAATGCTCTCACACACCCCGGTGTATATTGGACTTATAATTACCTAAAAACCTAAAAAGAAAAGCGTACCCTCTCGCCAGAGTTTTTTTGGTGTGTTTTCTGATTGACTGCATCTCTTTGTTTGTACTTCTTGCAACCATCTCATTCTTTATTTATTCGTTCGGGTTCTCCCTATATCGAGCTATCTGTTGTTTTGGTCTTCTGTGTACCGTCCTTATGTTTTCATTGTAGTTAGTCAGCTCTCTTAACATTCTGCTTGGGTGGTTTCTTAGTCCGTTGAAAATTTCATATGCTCTCTCGTCTAGCGTGCGTAGGATTCTTGTTTGTCCTGAGTCTCTATATACGTATCTTAAGGGTACGTACCTTGGTATCTTAAGGGCATCTCTGACTATTTGATTCTGAGTGGTCTGTATCTTTTTCCTGTTTGTTTTACAAGTGTGTCCCCACGCTGCGGATGCATATGTTAGGACTGGCAGGATAATACTATTCGCAACCCTGATTTTGGTTTTAAATCGTAGTTTACTTTTCCTTCCTATAAGTGTTGAGAGCTGACTTTTCAACGCTTTGGCTTTGTGTACTTGCTGATTGATGTGCTCAGTGAACGTTAGCTTCTTGTCTAGATGTATCCCTAGGTATTTAGCCTGGTTGATCCAGTCTACTGGGGTGTTTTCGATTGTAATTTCGCGATTTGGTACACTTCTTCTGTGACTAAACATTACAACCTGTGTTTTGTCTGGATTTAGGGCTATTTTCCATTTTATGCACCATCTTTGGAATCTGTTTAGTGCTCTTTGCAGATGATTAGCTGCATGATCCGGGTTTCTCCAGCTAACAGCTATTGCTGTGTCGTCAGCGTAAAGACTCAACAGAGAGCCTGGCTCTTTTGGCGTGTCGGCCGTATAGATGGTGTACAGGTAAGGCGACAGCACCGCTCCCTGAGGCACACCCGCCTCCAGGGTCCCGACTGCGGATAGGGTTGCCTCTATTCGAACTCTGAACCTTCTGTCGGCAAGATATGACGCAAGAAGGCATGTCATCGCCTCACTGTAACCAAATTCATTCATTTTATAGATGAGTCCATGGTGCCAGACTCTGTCGAAGGCTTTGCTGACGTCCAGAAAAGCTGTAGCTGTGTACATTTTTTCATTAAATCCTTTGGTGATAAATTCTGTAAGTCGTAGTACCTGTAATTCACAGAAGTGTTCGCTTCTGAACCCGAATTGAGCCTCTGGTATGGTTCCTAGCATTTGTGATTCTTCATTGAGTCTTCTTAGTATGACTCTTTCCGCTATCTTGCTTATAGATGATAATAAGCTGATAGGTCTGTAATTTACATTCAAATTTATTTATTCATAACTCTGAACGCCTTACCGCTGTCTGTGTGGATGCAGGCTAATATACGGGACAAACCGATTAAATGTTACAACTTACAATATACAAAATAGTGGTTAAGTACACAGTATTTTAAGATAATAAAATTAAATAATGTGAAATAAAAATATATTATGTACACAAACACATGCATGTACACACACATATATATATATATATATATATATATATATATATATATATATATATATATATATATATTGTTATGCTATGTAAAATTAAAAATAATATTGGTTTGCTCTCTTAATATATTTCAAATTCAAATTTTTCCTATTTCAATCTAATAAAAGTGAAATTATGAGATATTTACTTTTTCATATTAATAGCACTAATCCATCTTTTTCTTTTCTCTAAGTTATATGTAATCTTTGGAAACCTATAAAAACTATACTCAGTATTTTTGCTATTAGTAGCACAATTAAATACGCAACATGTATTTGCACAAATTTTTGATAAAATTTATGCGTAAAAAGATACGTCCAATTTTGTCATATTTCCACGCTACGCACGCTGGCACCGTTTCAAGTTACCCCTACCATGGTCACGCACGGAGCGAATAACAGAATCAAACAAAAAGAGAAAATAATAGCAAGAAAAAAACGTAACAGTACTTTTCATCTTTAAATGTACTATAAATGTACATATTTGAAGCTTTTAATTGTGAGTATAAAAAATAAAGATTATTTTAATAATTATATATTTTTTATTAGGAATCATATTTTTATTATAAATATTAAAACGTAAAAATTGTACAACAAAAAAGAAACAAATAATTCTTTTAACAGCAAAATGAGAATAAAATTTTACATAAAACTACTAGACCAGTCGGGTTAGACAAAAAAAGGCCTAACCTTTTCAAGTTTTATTATTCTAACCTTTAGGCGAGGGGATCAATAGTAGTGTAATTTAAAATCAGAGTAAATCCGTTAGGTAAGCCGCCATATTGAATTTAAAAATGAAAAAGGAGAAGCATTTTTGGCTTAATATCTAAATACTAAGAATTAAAATTGTTGCAAATGTAATTTTCTATAATTTCTTTTTTATATTTATTCATGTGGTCGATATTTTCTGAGTTAAGAGGGAAAATGGCGGAAGAGGAGGAGACGCATAATTAACGAATTGTCTCGTTTATTATTAATTTTACGACAAGAATATACATAAACAAAAATGAAGAGAATTATACCTTGCGGAGATTGGTGATATAAGAATTAGTTTTGTTCAATATTTTGGCCATTTTAAACTTTTCAGCAAAATGGTACCATCTTAAAATGTTGTAATTGCGATTTGCTACATTTTCTCTTATGCAAATTTTTTCTTTCGTGCGGTCGATATTTTTCGAGTTATAGAGTAAAATATTGGAAGAGAAAAGGAAGCATAATTATTGAATTATCTCGTTTATTATTTTGATCTCATTCATTTTTTTTCCGAAATCAATATTTAAGGTCGTTCGTACGATGTAAATGCTCGAGGGAAAGACCTTGCAGGAAATTTGAAATTTTGGTTGTATAGGAATTGTTTTTATTCAATATCTCGGCCATTTTCAACTTCTCGACAAAATTGTAACGAATTAAATTGTTGCAATTACAATTTCCTCCAATTTCTTCTGTGTAAATTTTTTCGTACGGTCGATATTTTCCGTTTGTCCTTACTATTTTTGCCGAAATTTGAAATATGTATTGAGCAAAAATATCTCCGAAAAACATTTTTGGGCATCTTGCCATGCAACATCAAATGCTCTCCCGACTGCACTATCCAAAAGTGTTGAAATTAATTCTACTCGATTACATACAAAACTTCTTGCAAAATTTCTAGTGACTTGTTTTAATCTTCACATTTTTCTTTTATATTTATAATTTCTGACTTTTTCCTATTTGTAAGTTCGTATTGAATAAATAAAACTTTGTATAAAGGAAAATACAAATATTTTTCTGCCTTCCAATCAAAAAATTTTTCTTGAAAACATTCGCAGATTTTCTTTACTAACATTTGGTTACCAAATTTGCTCGGAACCAAAAAATTATTACTTTATCGAAAACAAAAGCACTTTTGGTGCCGATTGCCTAGACTAGAATGCAATTAGTCTGCCTGGCCCGCTTGTCTATGTGATCGATCTTAGAAGAAAAAATAATGACGTATACCTCAAAATCACGTGAAACAATTTTTATTTACTTTTGTTTGTGACACAAGCAACTAATTTTGTAACTTTGAAATATTCGTGGTGCTGTTGTATGAACATTCCCCCTGAACCTTAAACTGTATCATAATAATCAGATATGATGTAATACCAGTTACCAAACTCGGAACTAAAGATCTGGTTAATGTAAAATATCCAGAAATAGAAAAGGTTAACGGTAAAGTTTCTACTAATTGTGCTAGTTCAGTAATTTTATTTTTGTTAACTGGGTCTTCTTCCTCAGCCTGTAGCACCTTGCATAGCGATCCTAACTTCTTACCAGCATTTTCAACGTTAGCACAAGATATTATGCAGCGAACCACAAATCCCTAAAATAAAAATATTGGGTTTAATGGAGGATTATACACATTTAATTATAAATACAGAAATTTACTTCGCGCAAGAACCGAAAGGTAGTCCAGGAGACATAAAGTTTGGGCCGGACCATGGATTTGACTACGTGTCATAGCTATCCCCAATAACCATTTAACTATTCAAAACAAAGTGGTAGAACTGGTGAATACACCAATTTGGGTCACAAAATAAGAATCAGCAAGGATAACCAAACATGCGAAATCCAAAAACGACTTACTTTAGCGTGTGCAGCCTAGGGTCAACATACAGATTAGCCTCAAAAGTATATGACCAATGCGTACTACCGGTCATGACCTATGGGTCGAAAACTATGACTCTAACTAAGACTACGGCTTCGAAATTGAGAGTGGCACAGAGACGAATGGAACGGTCCATGCTTGGGAATGACGTTGCGGGACTGAATAAGACACGAAGATCTGCGGAGAAGGACAAGTATTGCTGATGTTGTGGAACGTATAGAGGAACTAAAATGGAATTGAGCAGGATATGTAGCAAGACGGAATAGTCCTCAGACACGGACCAGAAACCTTAACTCTCACAAAAACATCAGCCGAAAAATTGAGAAGGACACAACGAAAGATGGAGAGATCAATGCTTGGAATAAGCTTAAGAAATAGAATAAGAAACGAGGAAGTTCGTAGACGAACCGGAGTGGAAGACATTATCGAACATATTACAAGGCAAAAATGGAGATGGGCAGGACATGTTGCAAGAATGAAAGACGACAGTTGGACAAAAAAATTGCTTGAGTGGAGACCACGGGCTGACAAGCGAAGCCAAGGAAGACCCCCAACGCGATGGACCGACGACCTCAAAAGAATCGTGACCAATTGGATAGCAGAGGCGCAGAACAGAAGCAGATGGAAAAGTCTAGAGGAGGCCTATGTTCAACAATGGACAACTCAGGGCTGATTGATGATGATGATGATGATGATGAATGTAGTGAGAATGCATGCCTCACGATGGACGAGCTAAATTACACATTGGAGGCCAAGAGCAGACAAACGTAGTAAAGGAAGACCACCTACACGTTGGGCTGACGACATTAGGTATATCACGAAAAATTGGCAACAAAGAGCACAAAATCGCAAAGAATGGAGCAGTTTAAGGGAGGCCTATGTCCAGCAGTGGACGTGATAAATGAAGGCTGGATGATGATGATGATGACTTAATATCTCGTCACTACATCATAAAAGATTTGAAGCAGATTTATGTTTCCCTCATAAGATTATGAATGGATATGTTGAAGATCCAGAGTTACTAAGTTTATTAAGTTTAAATATTAATACTAGAAGAACTCCCAATACTGAGATTTTCATCATTTAATTTCATACTATAAACTATGGTCAAAATGAACCCATTACAAAAAAGAACTGCCAATAGTTTGGAGTTATTTGGAATACCTACAACAACATTTAAGAAATCAGTTAAGGTTTTGAGTATGATTACCTAATAAGTTACCTAAGTTCCTAATTTAATTTAGTTTAATTTACTTTTAATTTTAGTTTGTTTTTTGTTCGACGCACCTTATGCTGTGTATCGGTTGACGTTATATTTTTGTAAAAACGGCATATCCGTAAATAAATAAATAAATAAATAAAGTTTTTAAGTATTACTTTGGATTATTCTGAAATTAATACTTACAAAATGTACAACTAGGTATGGAAATGAAGAGTACAACATATCCATAATACTCATACTTTTGTAGATCAAGAACAGAGCGTAGTCACATACTACCAAAATTTCAACTGAATTGAAAGCAAATCTAAGCATGATCAAATTGCCGAAATAGTCATTAAAGTTGATAACCACGTTATACGCAGTTTTATAAAGAACCATTGTATTCTTTATAGTCATAGGAAAAAGCGCCTTTCTGGTCGAACTTTTTTTCAATTTAACTTCCATTATAACAATACGACTGTGTAATATCTTTGTCAGTTCTGTTACTATAGTGTCTACATAAATAATCTTACTAAACGTTATCATATTATTAACGAATTGCACATATGCAAATCGTTCAGTGATTTGTCTAATTGCCATTAGTGATGTAAGAATCATTAATACGGAGAAGATAACAAGATTAAATAACTTAAAATATTTAGGCATACCAACTTCTCCCAGCTTTCTATCCATTTCCAGAATTCCTTCGTAAAGACCCCTCCAGATATTTCTTTTTGCTATTACGTTATATATTGAAGAAACATGGATCAGCGCTAGAAGAAAGACTAGCATGGTTCCAAAAAATACCAAGACCTTATCATATTCCATTTCTGAGTCGTTTGTGAACAAAACAAAATTGGAAAAGATAAATATTATTACCAACAAAATGATTTGAATAATAGTCTTTTTTATGCCCCATGGTGTAATAGCAACTAAAGCCGATTGGAATAAATAGATATTGAGTAATTCAATATCTTTGTTAGTAGATTTTTTTAATGCTGTCTTAGTGAACATTCCTAACTCATAGAAACTTAATAGAATTGTACATTTATTTCGGTCGTTTCGTGTAACGCGGTTCTAATAATAGGTATTACTTTTCCTAATAAACATAAATTTCGTAAGAATTATGTCTTTGGTTTATTGAAAAGAAATTTATTAATAGAACGTAATTTATTGTGTTAGATTATAGTAAATGGTCAACCTATTAGGGCTACATGATAAAATTGAATTTTTGAAGCGAAGCTTCTATAATGACGTTGGATTACTTTTTCTCTATAGTTAAATGCTAAGACTAGCGTCACGGAAGTATCGCCACGACACGGCGTCACGGAAGTCGCGACCAGGAAATAGCGATCTTCACATCGATTCACTAACTTTCATCAATTCGTTTGTAGTCAATATAAATTTATTTTAAGCAGGTTTAAATTAAAAATTGCATAAAAAATAACTAAAAAAAAGGTAGTAGAAATAAATCACAGACTTACTCACAATCTATTTATTTTGTAAGCGACCACCTGTTTCGACTACTAGTTTTCTGCTCATCATCAGGTCACCGGTAAAGTACAATCTTTAGAATGCTGAAAAAATTACATATTGTACTTCTATTAACCATAGATATATTACCTGATAAAAAATGTGAAACAAATAAAGTTAGCAAGTTATTAAATTATCATATAATGTATGAAAGTCTTTTGGTATCACGGATTTTAATTCTTGTAAGTGATTATATTTTTGTAATTTTATTTTTAATGGGCCATTGTATAAAGGAGGCGGAATAGCACCAACCTTGATTTTATTGCAACGTCTGGGAAGTAAAGTCTAGGGCATTTTGTAGTCTACTTGATTCAAGACTTATTTCTGAATTGTACTTGATACATCTGGGGTCATGGACAGTTGTCTCTCCAAATTGATTTTCAGGTCTTATTGAACTATAAAAATTAAAATTGGAAAATTTTTTCCAGAATGTATGATCAAGGTGTATAGTACTTCATATGGTTTAGGAGTGTGTCTTGAAGTTTTAAAAAGGTCGACGTAGCAGCCTGGTGTATAAATTTCACGATTTCTGAGTATTCTTTCAATTGTGGAGTGCATTCAATCGCACTCCATTTGTGTATGACCTTTTTTAAGGTACTTATGAATCACCACGATTTTTTTTTATGAGCCACAGACTAAAGTGCGTTTGATAAAATACTATTTCGATTCTGGTAGCCGCAATCATCACTGTAAAATATTATTTCATCATTATCCGGAAGAACGCCAAAATTGGAAGTAAGATTGAAGACTCTGAAAGCAAGATTGGAAATTTTGGATTCGGCACAAGAAACACAAGAGGAGAAAAACTCATGGAATTCCTGGAACAAGAAAACATGTATGTTATGAATACCTTGTACAAAAAGAAACTTAACAGAAAGTGGACATGGGTCGCACCTAACGGAACTACCAAAAATGAAATAGACTATTTTCTCTCAAACAACAAAGAAATATTTGAAGACGTCACAACAATAAACAACGTAATGGGTAGTGACCATCGTATAGTTAGAGCAAAAATAAGTAATAACATGAAAGAAGAGAGAAAAAGGATTTTTAAAAAAACAACGAGGATAGATGCCTTTAAACTAAGAACAAATAAAGAGCAATTCCGATAGTTCCGACAGCGGATAAGTTCGAATCTGATCCTTCACATAATCAAGAGATTCCTTCACATAATCAAATTGACGAGATTAATAAAAACCTAAATAAAAACCTTCTCGAAGCCGGACTACAGGTCGCAAAGAAAACAAGGACGAAAGAAGACAAAATAAACAATGAAACTAAACAACTAATGACGAAAAGAAGACAACTACTAGCGCAAAACAAACGCCATACTCAAGAATACAGAGAACTTAATAAAACAATTAGAGGAGAACTAAAACGCGACATACAAAAATGGAACGAGAACTTAATAGAGCGAGTCATTGAAAACAACAGAGGCTTAAAATGTCTAAGACCCGCACTGGGAGTTCAAAAAATCATCAAAATTAAAGACGCCAACAATAAGGTAGAGAAGGACAAATATAAAATAACAAATATTGTCGAAGACTTCTACACATCCTTGTACAGCTCGCAAGGCCAGCATAATAAAACAACAAAGAAGAACGTCAAAAGAAAAATAAAAAACGTGGGATCAGAAGTACTACCAAATATAAAGGGATTCGAAATAGAAAGAGCTTTAAAAGAGCTAAAAAATAATAAAGCTCCATGACACGACGGTATAATTGCCGAGCTCTTGAAAACAAGGAAGACATTAATAATCCCTGTACTAACAGAGCTAATTAATAGATGTCTCCATAATAGCAAGATCCCTAAAGACTGGAACGAGAGTCTAGTAATAGTCTTACACAAAGAAGGGGACAAATGTGATCTACAGAATTATAGACCTATATCGTTGCTCGGTCAAGTATACAAACTATTTATGAGAATTATTAACAACCGGTTAACCTACAAAATTGACAATTACCAACCGGTTGAACAGGCTGGCTTCCGCAAATGATATAGTACATCAGACCATCTGCTGACAATGAGAACATTGATAGAGAAGGCAAGTGAATACCAACTAGCCGTATTTCTTGCCTTCGTCGACTATGAAAAGGCGTTTGATAGTATCGAGATATGGGCCATAGAACAAGCTATTAATAATTGTAGAATAGATTCGAGATATAGGCAACTAATACATAACATATAAAAATGCAACTATGATAGTACAACTAGACGAAAATAAAAATACCATCCCCATTAAGAGAGGAGTGAGACAAGGAGACGTAATATCGCCTAAGCTTTTCAACCTAGCCCTAGAAGATGTCTTCAAAACTACAAATTGGTCAACCTATGGCATTAAAGTTAATGGCAACAAGTTAAACCACCTCATATTCGTTGACGACATAGTGATTATAGCGAGCACATTCGAGGAACTGCAAATTATGATGGGGGAACTAGCAGCCAGCTCCCAATACGTCGGCCTAAAAATTAATATGAAAAAAACAAAAATAATGACAAACACAGATGACCCTAGACGTATAACTATAAATGGCAATGAGATAGAACAAATCCAGAAATATATCTACCTAGGCCAAATCCTAAGATTTGACAAAGAGAACCAAGGTGCGGAAATTACTAGAAGAGCAAGTCTAGCATGGGCAGGATTTGGAAAACTTAGTTGGATACTTAAGAACTGCAAAATACCCCAATACATGAGGAGCAAAGTGTTCAACCAATGCATCCTTCCTATCATGACATATGCATGTCAAACCTGGACCCTAACCAAGGCAAACATGAATAAACTAGCCACAATAAAAAGAACAATGGAAAGAGCAATGTTAGGTATATGACTGTCAGATTAAACGAGGAACGACTGGGTAAGATCCAAAACAAAAGTCGAGGACAGAGCAACAAAAATTGCCAAACTTAAATGGAGCTTCGCGGGCCACACTGCTAGACAAAAAGACCAACGTTGAAATACTACAATACAATATTGGAGACCTTACGAAAGTAAACGACCAAGAGGAAGACACAGATGAGATGGGTTGATGATATTAAAAGATTAGCCGGAACAAATTGGAAATATGTTGCTCAGGATAGAGACCGATGGAAGGAGTTGGGAGAGGCCTATGTCCAAACATGGACGACAGAAGGCTAAGAAAAAGAAGAAGATCCTGAAGAGTTGCTATCTTATTAAGGATAAAATAAGAAATTATTGTAGAGAATTCGTTTGCAGACAGCCCACATTCTCCCTCGTGCCACACAAAACAATAACCATCTTTGTTTTTGAGATCAAATATGGTAAAATTGTGGACTATCAATTTAGTCTTATAGTAAAGCGCTAAAGCTTTTAAATTCGGTGCAAGACGTACACTCTGTAAATCCATGGTATATACAAATTTACCCTGCTCCTTGTCTTTGGACTTTTCCGCCCTAGCATTTTCTTTATTTTGTGTGTCTTTTTTAAGCATCCTCTGACACATTTTTAACCCTAAATTCCAGAGGTCACACTGGTCTTTTTTGGGCTGGTGTATGCTAAGATTCATCTTTTCGAATTCCTCCATAAATGTTTTAACTGATACGGATTTTTCATTGCACTTCTTTTCATATTTTCGAAATACTTCCATCTTTGATCTCCATGCTGGTTCTAGGTATATTTTCGTAGTAGATGATCTACAATAATGCGACTCAAGCTTTGGCAGACTTATTAGAAAGGAACGCAAAATATTCCTAGGAGAGTCATCCTTTGTTTCCTGAGATATTTTAGACCGGTTCAGATTTTGTGAAGAGGTATCACCGACTGTTGCGTGAGTATCCTCTGTATTTATATTTGGATCATTTTCTTTAACCCATTCAGACACAGTCCATTGTCCAACGCATAACGTATGTAGAAACATTGTTTTGTAAACCCTATGTAAATAAAAAATTCCGAAAATATTTTTGCTCTTTGCTGTTTGCTCAACAACCCACATTTTAACAATGCAGTTTTCTTTGCACTCAATTTACAATTACATGACGGTTTCATACTTCTTTCTGGTTTTTCAACATCAAAAACACATTTTTTGCCGTCCATCTTTCTTCTACCGAGATATTTTTCACCGTGTTCCCTTTTTCGTTTATTTTGAGATTGGACCCATTGCGAAATATCAGCTTTTCTGTTTCGTTTTCTCTTTTGAGAAACCGTGGGAGGAACAGTTATGTTTAAATTATTGTTATCTTCAAAGTCATTTTTTTCTGAGCTGGTAACATTATTCTGGTAGGAGACTGAATCAGTTGAAGATTTTTCACTGAATCGGAATTGGGAGAATAGAGAGACTCTTCTTCATCATCAAGTTCACTGTTATTCGTAATGTTATTTTTGTCGACTGAAAACTCATTGAGAGCCTCAAAATTTTGAGCCCCAAAAAAGTAAGCATAGAAAAATTTAAAAAATTTTGCTGCTTGGAAAATTCTAAAGTTTGTAGTGATGTTGATTCGATTTCTACTACCATATCAAAAAGTATTGCAAATATCGTTGCTTGGAAGACCCTTTAAATTTGTTGGTATGTATATTTAAATAATTTTTTTTATGTAACAATAAAACACTGAAAACTTTGTTTTCAAAACTTCCACAAAATTTATTTTAAATTCTTATCACTACAGCTGTGTCGGCTGATTGCCTTTCTCAAGTGATCTGTTTTTGGCATGGGTTTACACTTTATAGTCTCTAATGAAATAGGTTGAGGAGGGGAGAACTGTTTTTCTCAAGCTGGTCATTCAGAATTATATCTGTGTTTTTTAATTTTTTGATTTCCATAGATTCTAACAAAGATAGCTTAAGGCCTTTATTTTGAATGTGAAGAATTTTAAATTCGTCATTAAAAGAATGATTATGATCTAGAAGGTAAAGTGCGTAGTAGAATCTATTTTTCTATTATTGAAAGCCCTTCTATGTTCTGCTATTCATTTATTAAAATTTCTACCAGTTTGACCAATGTAAGTTTTTGGACAGTCGCCACATTTAAGTTTGTACACACCACTGTGTAAGTGTTTTTTATGTTGGCTCTTGTTGTTTTTAATATATTTGCCTAGGTTGTTATTTGTTCTGAAAGCTGGTGTTATTCCTTTTTTTTATGTGTTTGGCTATTTTTGTTGATATTTTGCCTGTATATGTAATCGAGCAGAAGGTACTGGGTTTTTTCTCTGGTGGTGGAAATACTAAGTTCAGGGCTTTCTTGTGTAGTTTTTGATTTAATATTTTATTAATTGTTTGTTCGTTGTATCCATTGTTTACTGCTATTTGCTTAATGATATTTAATTCTGTCTCAAAATTGTATTTTGACATCGGAATTTCTGTTAATCTATGTAACATACTATGATAGGCTGCCAGTTTATGTTGTGTGGGATGGGATGATGAATTGTGAATAGTCGTGTCAGTCTGGATAGGTTTATGAAATATGAAGAAGTCATGTTTGTTTTTAAGTCTGATAATTTTTAAATCTAAAAAATTTATGGATTTATTTTGTTCTGTTTCTATTGTAAATTCAATATGACTATGAAGTGAATTAATATACGATAAAAATTGGTCGAGTTGACTGTTAGTTCCTGTGAAACATACCAGTACGTCGTCTACGTATCTCCACCAATATAAAAACTGTTTGAATATGGGATGTTTTGAAATATTTGTCTCTAGATGATCCATAAAAATATCTGATAGCAATGGGCTTAGAGGATTGCCCATTATAAGTCCTGCACTGTTATTTGTATATATTTCATTATTAAATTTAAAGTAGTCCTGGTTTATGCAAACTTCAAGAAGATGTAAAATTTCAGATGTAATGATTGGATTTGTACTATTTTGGTCTAAAAGGTTTTTTACTAGAATAAAAGTTTCTGTAGGAGGGATACTAGGAAAAAGATTTTTTACGTCAAATGAATTCCTGGATTCCTTACATAGATTACCAGAAATTCCGATGTCAAAATACAATTTTGAGACAGAATTAAATATCATTAAGCAAATAGCAGTAAACAATGGATACAACGAACAAACAATTAATAAAATGTTAAATCAAAAACTACACAAGAAAGCCCCGAACTTAGTATTTCCACCACCAGATAAAAAAAACCCAGTACCTTCTGCTCGATTACATATACAGGCAAAATATCAACAAAAATAGACAAATACATAAAAAAGAAAGGAATAACACCAGCTTTCAGAACAAATAACAACCTAGGCAAATATATTAAAAACAACAAGAGCCAACATAAAAAACACTTACACAGTGGCGCGTACAAACTTAAATGTGGCGACTGTCCAAAAACTTACATGGGTCAAACTGGTAGAAATTTTAATAAACGAATAGCAGAACATAAAAGGGCTTTCAATAATAGAAAAACAGATTCTACATACGCACTTCACCTTCTAGATCATAATCATTTTTTTAATGACGAATTTAAAATTCTTCACATTCAAAGTAAAGGCCTTAAGCTATCTTTGTTAGAATCTATGAAAATCAACAAATTAAAAAACACAGATATAATTCTGAATGACCAGCTTGAGACAAACAGTTCTCCCCTCTTCGATTTTAGAGACTATAAAGTGTAAACCCATGCCAAAAACAGATCACTTGAGAAAGGCAATCAGCCGAAACAGCTGTAGTGATAAGAATTTAAAATAAATTTTGTGGAAGTTTTGAAAACAAAGTTTTCAGTGTTTTATTGTTACATAAAATGAATTTCCATCAAGTAACGGTCGAATCCAACTTTTTTTTTTTTAATTATTTCAACGTGGAAATATGGCATTCAATTTATGAAAAAATCCGCTAAATTTCTTATAATTTATCTATAAGAAAACTGTTTTACCTGTTTGATTTTAATCCGTTAATACAAAGTCAGAAAAGCGTATCGGAATGCTTGATTCAACAATAATTTCACCAAGCTCCACCATGTTACATGTCTGAGGTGACATGTCTCTAGTAATCGTCGAATATGCAGTGGTGTCCTTATATATGTATTATATTTAATATATAATTGATTTATACTAGTACTATCTAATATCTTTGATAAATTATTCATAAAGCGGTTGCAAGTAATACTAGATAAAAATAAAATGATCCAGACCATCAGTTTGGATTTTGAATTAAACACAGACCGATTGAATAAATACAAAGACTAGTACACAAAATAAATGAAGACCTAAAAGGCAAAAGATACTGCTTAACAGCTTTCTTGAATATCACTAGGCTTTGACAGTTTATACTTGACATGTAAGGCATATTAAAATCCTAGGTAATAAACATCTATTTATCTACTTAGAACAGGGATCCTCACTAGGATTTCTTTGAGAGCCTAATAGTTTGAATGAAATTTTCCTCAGGGCCGCAAGTACAAGTGGTGGTATGAAATAACTTTAAAACTATATGACTATAACATAAGTTTATTACAAGTTACGTAAAAACAATATAATTATAAATTATATGGACTGTTTTGCATGTAAAAAGTAGAAAAATGTCTTTTACTTGACTCCATGAATTTCAAGTCCTGAATTTGTTAATTCTTTGAAGTCGACGGGTGAAATCTTTCACAGCTCTCTAGAATGGTATCTATGTTAGCAGGTTGGGAAGAAACTAAAATTCTGAAAATGTTTTCAACGTTCTCACTAGTTAGCCTAAATCTGTACTTGTTTTTTATGAACTTCAGCTTACTGAATGTAGATTCAGAGACATATGTAGATACAAAAATACACAAAATTTTCTGAGCACAGTCATTTAAGTTAGGGAATTTTGTCATTTTCAACTGCTTCCCAAAACTTATAGTGAGCTTTTTTCTTCTTTTTTTCTTCAAAAATACTTTTGAGCTCTATCATTCTGAAGATCAATTAACTTATTTTTCATTTGCTGTTGTTATTGCCCATGGATTTTCTACCAAGCGAAATGGTTCTTGGAACTTCCTCAAGTCACTAAACCTCACAGACATTTCATTCTTTAGGTCTGCTAACAGCTTCAGTAGGTCAGAAATCTATTGACTTTCATCTTGATTTTCATCAAACAGTGCTTTAACGGAAGGAAAGCTGAAATAATCTTCATTCGACAATTCTTCAATATACATATTCAGCTTCTGCTCCAGTGAAAACACAATACTCATCATTTTCGTTACAATGTTATTGTAATCTCCTTCCAATTTGGTCAATGTTTTATTCATAATGCTCATTGTATCAGTGAGAAACGCTACTTTAAGCAACCAACTAAAATTATGAATATCAGGAAACTCTTTACTATTTGTAGCCAAAAACAGAGTAACCTCATATTGAATGCTGAAGAAACGTTCAAAAACTTTACCCTTACTCAGCCATCTCACTTCTGTGTGGTAAAGAATGTCCCCATATTACATAAGTTCTTTCAAAAATTCTTGAAACTCTGTGGTTTAGTTCATTATAATCTTATGACATTCACAATCTTGACAAGTGTTTTTATAAAACATCTGAAATTCTCACCAAATTTAGCCGCTAAGCTTTCTTGATGAATGATACAATGGAAACTCAATAAATTATCATTTCTCAAGTATTTTTTCAACAGCTGAACAAACCCTATATTTCGCCCCAACATTGATGGGCAACCATCAGTACACACAGAAAAAACCTTTTTCAAATCAATGCTATGCTCGTTAAAAAAAATTACTATTGTGCTCAAATAATCAATACCTCGAGTTTGTCCAGTCATAGGAATCATGCCCAAAAAATCTTCTTTAAGAACACAATCCTTCGATACATACTTTACAAACAATAACAGTTGAGAAATTGCCGTTATGTCAGTGGATGAGTCGAGCGCAAGACTAAAATTATTATTACTAATACTAAAATCTGTGACCGTCTCATGCACGTTGAATCAGACAGCTGAAGTTTTGAAACTTTATCTAATATTTGTTCATTATTAGCAAATTGTGAGAACAAAGTTTTGCAAACTGTGACAACACATTTAATTACAATTTCTGCATCAGAAAGCGGCTTCATCTTTTTTGTTAAAATTTCCGGCCAGTGCCACTGTGGTGGGGTAAAGATGACTAATGCGAAATGCTGTAATGCATAGCGCCGCTCTACACTACTGTAATCTGATTAAATACATAAATAGAAACATAATTATATTCTAACTCGCAAATTTTGTTTTACTGCCTAGCAGTCTGAGGGCCGCGAAAAATCGCTCCGAGGGCCGCATGCGGCCCACGGGCAAGTTAGTATCTAGCATGTCGTTTATGCAGCAGAAATGCCAACTAGACTAATTGCAAAGGCAAGATTTACTGATAATACTGCAACTTCAGCTTTCCATAATTAACCTTTTTTTTTACATTCTTTATTTATTGTAATCTGTTTGTACCAATAAAAAAAACAATAATCAATAAGTTTATCACGTAAATAACACAGGGGACATCCGTTCAGGCTCGGATTG